>NW_027362768.1:360321759-360449259 GCF_046119375.1 Phyllobates terribilis
GAGTCCAGTGTGAGGTCTTCCTCAGATTTAAGCCTTGTGTGGCTATCGTTTTATGCATAATTATACAGAGAAGACTGTCAATCAGGGAGTTGGACCACCCACTCGACTCCTAAATAAAGAAAGAGCAGTATCTTTCCACTAGAGGATAAGTTTTGTCTGAAAAACAAGGGGATTGGCGCAACATCATTACGGTTCTCTGGTAAGGTCGGGATGAGAAGCACAGACCGAAGGTGTTGGTTCAGAGAAATACAGTGGAATAGGTAAGCTGGATTGCATATTGAACAGCAGAGCTGGATACACAGGTCGGCACATGTAAAAGGTAAAGCTGAGCTAGATATGATGGATGGCACCTAAGGTGTGGAATGGCAGAGCTGGCACCTTGGTCATGGAATTGCAGAACTGTGATGTTGGATGGCATCTTGGTTGTGGACAGCAAAACTTTGCATGCTGGATGATGCTTTGGAACTGCAGAGACGGGTATGCCTACAGGTACAGTTGTGCTCAAAAGTTTACATACCCCGGAAGAATTTTTCCTTTCTTGGCCTTGTTTCAGAGAGAATGAATGATAACTAAAAACCTTTTTATCCACTCATGGTTATTGGTTGGGTGAATCCATTTATTGTCAAACTACTGTTTGTTTTCTCTTTTTAAATCTTAATGACAACCAAAAACATCCAAATGACCCTGATCAAAAGTTCACATACCCTGGTGATTTTGTCCTGACAACATGCACAGAATTTGACACAAATGGGTTTGAATGGCTAATAAAAGTAACATCACTAACAAGCTTTCCTTCCTCGGCATCACTGAAACCTGGCTCACCCCCTCCGACACAACCTCTCCTGCTGCACTTTCGTATGGTGGATTCCACCTCTCCCATACCCCCCGCCCCACCAGCAAGCACGGTGGAGGAATAGGTTTCCTTCTCTCAGAAAACTGCTCCTTCACCCATATCCCACTGCCGCCCTCAATTACTCTCCCCTCTTTTGAAGTGCACTGCGTGCACATCTACTCCCCGTCCAACCTCCAATTGGCTGTCATCTACCGCCCCCCAGGATCAACCACCACTTTCTTTGACCACTTCACCACTTGGCTACTTCATTTCCTCTCCGTTGACATCCCCACTATCCTCATGGGCGACTTTAACATCCCCATTGACACTTCCCTCTCAGCTGCCTCTAAGCTTCTATCCCTCACTTCCTCCTTTGGTCTTACTCAGTGGTCTTCCACACCCACCCACAAAGACAGCCACACACTGGACCTCATCTTCACCTGCCTCTGTTCCATATCTAACCTCTCTAACTCACCTCTCCCTCTTTCTGACCACAACCTACTCACATTCTCTTCTCTCTCCTCCCCGGGGCAACAATTCCCACTCCACAAACTTGCATACCCTCGCAGAAATCTCAAACACCTTGACCTACACTCACTCTCTGAATCCCTCCTCCCTCTTACAGACATTAGTTCCTTACATGATGCAGATGTTGCTGCTGACGCGCCCCCTGGGCCAGTGTTGTTGGGGATACCCGGAGCCGGATCAGATGGGGGTTGTAGTCTCCGAGTGGCTGTGACCCGGTCCGTGCCCAGGGTGTCAAGCTCAGTGTGTGGCAGTCCTTATGATGTTTCTAGATGTTCTTTTGTGTCGACTACGCTACCCGTTGATTTGCGGTCAAAAGGCCGCCGCTGCAGCAGGGTCCACTGAGGCTGGTGATGTGTGTGCAGCTTAGGTAGTATAACCCCCAACGGGAGGGGTATAGCCTCAGGGGGTCAGTTGCAGAGGATGGGGGTTGTGGTGGTGCAGCGAGGATGGAAATGAGACTCAGAGTCGGGCTGTGCAGTTCAGGGTTTTTTTACTTACTGCAGTTGTTCTGGTCACTCTGGCCTTGAGTGACCACCCGAGCCGTGCTGCGTCCACCAGGTCCTGGACTCGGTCAACTCCCAGGCAACTCCGGAGTGTGGTCCTGAGCTCCCTTTCTGTCCTGTCCTCTTCTCTGGCCTTCCCCACCAGGGATCCACCTATGTCCGGCTCCCTCGGGCCTCTTGGTGGTAAACCCTTGTCTCTGGGTTCCCTGACCCTATGCCTGGTCTGCCTTCCGGGTGGATTTAGTGGGTGATCGTGGCAGATCGATCCTGCCCACGACCTCCGGTTCCTGGCTAAGGTGTGCTGTAGCCTCTGCCAGCTTGGGATCCGGTACCCTGTTGCTAACTCTTCACCCTCTGGTCTAATTTGGGCTCTTGGAGTTCCTTCTTTCTCCCCCTCTGGGTCTTTCTTTCTACTCTCTCTCTCTCTTGGCCTTGGAGCTGCTCTTCTCCTCTGCTCTGACAGACTGACCTCACTCTGCAAAAGACCCTGTCCTAAGATGGTGCCCACCTTATATACTCCCTCTATGTGTGAGCTCAGGTGACCAGCACCCAATGAGCTCCTAGCACTACCCAGACTGCTCCCCCTATCTGCCCCTACACTACTGGGATGTTCCACCCCCCTCCCACTCCAGCCAGGAACAGACACTGTCGTACCTGCACATTTCTCTAGTGGGAGTACCATCGGTCTGTTCCCCGGAAATGGGATGTGTGTAGTGCATGCAGCCTACTGAGCTCAGTTCCACACTCCATCCTTACCCGGGAGTGGAATACCACACCTCTGGCTTGAGGTGTAATACCCCTGTAGCAGCCGAATCCTCAGGGTGCTACACTGCCACTTTATACAACACCACAACTGCTACAGCTCTCGATTCGGTCACCTCCCTCACACATTCCAAGGCTCGCACAATCAACAGACAACCCTGGCACACCAGCCTAACTAAAGAACTGCGACGGGCCTCCAGGGTTGCCGAGCGTAGATGGAAAAGGTCCCACTCCCATGAGCACTTCATCACATTCAAACAGTCCCTCACTACCTTCAAGTCCACACTCACTGCAGCAAAACAAACATACTTCACATCTCTCATATCCTCCCTGTCTCACAGCCCCAAACAACTATTCAACACCTTAAATTCTCTCCTCCGTCCCCCAGTGCCTCCTCCCTCTCCTCTTATTTCAGCCTAAGACTTTGCCTCATTCTTCAAGCAGAAGATTGACACCATCAGATAAAGCTTTTGCCTAAAGCCCCCACAGCCCCTCCCCACACCTACTCAACCCTCTTCCTCCAAAACCACCTTCTCCACCATTACGGAAGATCAACTTTCCTCTTTACTCTCCAAATCACACCTCACCACCTGTAAACTTTACCCAATCCCGTCCCACCTCATCCCAAACCTTACCACTATCTTCATCCCAGCCCTAGCCCACCTCTTCAACCTGTCACTAACAACTGGTGTCTTCCCCTCATGCTTCAAACATGCCTCAATCACACCCATCCTCAAAAAGCCCTCCCTTGACCCATCCTCTGTGTCTAGCTATCGCCCCATATCACTTCTCCCCCATGCCTCAAAACTACTGGAACAACATGTCCATTCTGAACTGTCCTCCCACCTCTCCTCCTGCTCCCTCTTTGACCACCTACAACCTGGTTTCCGACCGCACCATTCTACTGAAACTGCACTGACTAAAGTCACCAGCGACCTACTAACCGCCAAATCTAAGCGACACTACTCTGTCCTCCTCCTCCTAGACCTGTCATCTGCCTTTGACACAGTGGACCATTCCCTCTTACTAAAGACTCTCTCATCTATCGGCATCACAGACTTGGCCCTATCCTGGATCTCCTCATACCTAACAGACCGGACATTCAGTTTCTCCCACTCACACACCACCTCCTCATCTCGCCCCCCATCTGTCGATGTCCCCCAAGGTTCAGTTCTAGGACTGCTGCTCTTCTCCATCTACACCTTCGGCCTGGGACAGCTCATAGAGTCTCACGGCTTTCATTATCACCTCTATGCTGATGACACACAGATCTACCTCTCTGGACCCGATATCACCTCCTTACTAACCAAAATCCCACAATGTCTGTCTGCTATTTCATCCTTCTTCTCTGCCAGATTTCTAAAACTTAACATGGACAAAACAGAATTCATCATCTTTCCGCCATCTCATTCAACCCCCCCAACTGACCTATTTATCAACGTCAATGGCTGCCCACTTTCCCCAGTCCCTCAAGCTCGCTGCCTTGGGGTAACCCTGGACTCTGAACTCTCCTTCAAACCACATATCCAAGCCCTTTCAACTTCCTGCCGACTCCAACTCAAAAATATCTCCCGGATCCATACATTCCTCAACCATGAATCTGCAAAAACACTAGTGCACGCCCTCATCATCTCCCGCCTTGACTACTGCAACCTCCTGCTCTGTGGCCTCCCCTCTAACACTCTCGCACCCCTCCAATCTATCCTAAAGTCTGCTGCCTGACTAATCCACCTGTCCCCCTGCTATTCCCCGGCCTCTCCTCTCTGTCAATCTCTTCACTGGCTTCCCATTGCTCAGAGACTCCAGTTCAAAACCCTAACCATGACATACAAAGCCATTCACAACCTGTCTCCTCCATATATCTCTGACCTAGTCTCCCGTTACATACCCACACGCAACCTCCGATCCTCACAAGATCTCCTTCTCTACTCTCCTCTTATCTCCTCCTCCCACAATCGCATACAAGATTTCTCCCGTGCTTCCCCCCCCTACTCTGGAACTCTCTACCCCAACGTATCAGACTCTCGCCTACCGTGGAAACCTTCAAAAGGAACCTGAACACCCACCTCTTCCATCCCTTGTAGATTGTGAGCCCTCGCGGGCAGGATCCTCGCTCCTCCTGTACCAGTCGCTGTCACATTGTGTTCAAGATTATTGTAATTGTTCTTGTATTATATCCCTTTTTCACATGTAAAGTGCCATGGAATAATAAATAATAATAATAATCCTCACCTTTGTCCTATTTGCTTGTAATCAGTGTGTGTGCATAAAAGCTGAGTGAGTTTCTGGGATCCAGACAGACTCTTGCATCTTTAATCCTGCCACTGACATTTCTGGGTTGTGAGTCATGGGGAAAGCAAAAGAATTGACAACGGATCTACGGGAAAAAGTAGTTGAACTGTATAACACAGGAAAGGGATACAAAAAAATATCAAAGGAATTGATAATGCCAGTCAGCAGCGATCAAACTGTGATTGATTAATTAATGGAAAATCAGGGGCTCTGTAAAAACCAAACCACAGTCAGGTAGACCAACAAAAATTTTGGCCACAACTGCCAGGAAAATTGTTCGGGATGCAAAGAATAACCCACAAATAACATCAGCTGAAATTCAGAACTCTCTGAAAACTAGCAGTGTGGCTGTTTCAAGATGCACAATAAGGAGGCACTTTAAGAAAAATGGGCTGCATGGTCGAGTCACCAGAAGAAAGCCATTACTGCGCAAATGCTACAAGGTATCTCGCCTACAATACACCAAACAGCACAGCAGACTGCAGAGACAAGCCTAAAAACTTCTGGAACAAGGTAATTTGGAGTGATGAGACCAAAATTTAACTTTTTGGCCGCAACCATAAACTTTACATTTGGAGAGAGGTCAACAAGGCTTATGATGAAAGGAACACCATTCCTGCAGAAAAGCACGGAGGTGGATCGCTGATGTTTTGGGGATGTGTGAGCTACAAAGGCACAGGAAACTTGGTAAAAGTTGAAGGAAAGATGAATGCAGCACATTATCAGCAAATACTGGAGGCAAATTTGCACTCATCAGCCCAGAAGCTGCGCATGGGACGTACTTGGACGTTCCAATGTGACAACGATCCAAAACACAAGGCCAAGTCGACCTGTCATTGGCTAGAGCAGAACAAAGTGAAGGTTCTGGAGTGGCCATCTCAGTCTCCTGACCTCAATATCATTGAGCCACTCTGGGGAGATCTCAAGCGCACAGTTCATGCTAGACAGCCCAGGAATTTACAGGAACTGGAGGCTTTTTGCCAAGAAGAGTGGGCAGCTTTACCATCTGAGAAAAGAATCGCATCCACAACTACCACAAAAGACTTCAAGCTGTCATTGATGTTAGAGGGAGCAATACACGGTATTAAGAACTGGGGTATGTGAACTTTTGATCAGAGTCATTTGGATGTTTTTGGCTGTCATTAAGATTTTAAAAAGAGAAAACACAGTAGTTTCACTCAACCAATAACCATGAGTGGAGAAAAAGTTTTTTTGTTATCATTCATATTCTCTGAAACAAGGCCAAGAAAAGAAAACTTGTGCCGGGGTATGTACACTTTTGAGCACAACTGTACCTAAGACACTAAAGCTGAGTATGCTGGACACACCTTTGAACAGCAGAAATGAGTATGTGGACTAGCACCTTAGATTTAAGGCTATATTGCTTCCATCAGAGGTATTCATCAGTGTTGTGCAACTCACCTGGCTACAACAATGAATCACAGAGAGCTTCAGTATCTCTGGCGAACAGCTGCTGACCTCTTCTGGTTTAGATGCCTCTATCTCTTATCATGGCCAGCAGCAATGTATTGTCTGGCAACCATTGCTTGCTAACAACATCAAACCTGGTGGCTTATCTAAGTTGAAATTGGTCTTCCGAGCCTTACCTGCTGATTGAGTTTCTTCCCCATTCCAGTGTCACGCAAGGTGTGGGAAAGACTTAGTGCAGCACAGAGGGAAGAGGGAAAGGGAGCCCAGACACTAGGGAAAGGGGCAAGTGGAGACCTCCTAGTCTGGACTAGTGTCACCCTTTCTCAACTACTGTCCCTATATTGGCTCTTCACCAATCGATACACAAGTGCCTCGCCCTGACTCTTCCTGGCGTATGGCTAAAGCAAGGGAAGGAAGGAGATGAGCACTAGTCGATCTCCACTAAACTCTATAGACAACAAGGGTAGATAAACAGGGGGGAATTGCTTAGCTTTAGATGACTCCAAACAAATGTGGACACGGCTTCAAGCTCCAGAGAGGAACGAAGTACTGCTCTTGCTAAAGCCTCACAAGTAGTAATGAATATCGCCGGCACCTCCCTCTCAGACACACCAGGTATTTATACACCCAGCCCAAGGAGCTAATTAGCCAGAAGGAGGTAGCCGCTGAGTCCTAGAGACCGCCAGCCTTTAAGAAGATATCTGTAATGGAAAACGTACAGATCTCCTGCAACCATCTGCAGGGTGACTGTCTGTCACCTTTGACACACCCGTGACAGTACACTCCCCCCCCCCCCCCCCCCTACGAATGGCCTCCGGACAACCAATCTAGGAGCGTTCACATCTGACACTGAAACTCACATCCTCTGATCTGGACATAGCCTTTCCAGAGCACCAAGTATTGTAGAGAACGACGTTGGAGACGAGAATCTACAATCCTTGAAATCTGGAACTCCAGATTACCATCAACCATTACTGGTGGTAGAGACGAGAGCACAAGAGGTTCCACATACTTTTTGAATAAGGACCTGTGGAACACGTTGTGGATGAAAGCCGGCCGGTGGGTGCAGCTCTCTGGCGCCCCCTTACCTCTCAGGTCAGTCAAGGTACTGCACCTAGAGAAAGTAGTGCCAGGTAGCTGCAACCAGCGCAGGGAACACGGTAGTGTGTTATCCCTTCAACGTCTCTAAACCGTAACGTCACTACACAGTACAACTCGCTAGCGCCCTCTTAGCCTCAGGTCAGTCAAGGAACTGCACCTAGGATAAGCGGTCGCCAGGGAGGCTGTCCTGTAACCTACTGGGTATCGGGGCCCTCTGTAGTGAGGGCGGTATATATATCTTCCTTGGCCGCGCCAGGAATATATATATCTGAACCTCCGACCGTCACTACCAGCCTTCCCCAATCCCCAGTTGGTATGCTGCCACCAGTCCCTATTTTAGATATACGCCCAGTCCGTGAATGGGCCTATATCGGGTCAGGAACCAACCCTGGGTAGCGTTTTGGCTTGAGCCGAGCTCACACGGACGTGCGTTCGTTATGCAGAATAAAAGGCAGGCCCACAATTACTTGAGGTAATTGATTATAATAATACACTAGATACACGATATACAACTAAATATACACAGGTATAAGGTCAGGCTAAACTATACAACAATGGAATACAACACACAGAATCACCACAGCATATCAGTTACCGGTTTCTTGATTTTCTTGTGACGCAGGGAGAGGATTCTGCGATCGCAGGCACGGTTCTTTGTTACAGGCTGAGGCCTACCACCGCATGGTCAAACTGCTCCTCCCCTTGGTGGCCTCAGCTGGTGCTCAGATGTTCAGCACACCACTCTTGGGTCAAGACTGACTTGTCTCTTGTCTGTCCTGCTATCTTACCTGCCCCGTCCCGCCCACTGCTGGTGAGGTCAGCTGGCTCAGTCTCCACCCTCAGGTCTAACTTCGATCAGAAGCCCAAATTCTATGGAACCCAATAACTTCTTCTGGGATGGTCTCATGATACCCCCAGGGGTTCCCATGGATTCGGGCCGCCGTAACCGACCTTTTGATATCAATTATGATACCATACGGTCCTCAGGAATGGCTCCGCGCTATATCTTGGCTTCCAGAGCACGTACAAACGTCTACCGCGGAGGCTTGTGTGCGCAATGGCTCCGGGACGCCGTGATATTTTTTTATTGGCCCATCCCACGCAACATGCGTGTACTATTCATGTTTCTATATCTTATGCCTCCATGCTTGTGACAGACAAAGAAACTAGTCCTATGGGACAAATGGTCAGGTACAGATAGACGAAGCACCCCCCCCCTGCTGGCTGTGTTTCCTCTCGAAGTCTTTGAAGCTCCTAGCATTCAAGTGTTAAGTAGGCTTCTTATCTTACAGGAGCCTGGATGGGGGGAAACTATCTAGTTGACGTTTTAACAGAAGGTCCCAAGGGTGGGGGCTGCTGAAGTGTGGCCATCCCTGGATATGATTTATCATTACCAAGATGGCGGCTACAGGTTCATCACACCTCCCCCTATACGAGGGCGCGAGGGGGTAGCACATTCCTGTGTTCCCCCGTGCGTCCTTCTGCACCCTCCCCTTGCCGGGATAACCCGTCAGCGTTACCGTGGTCGCGGCCTCTTCTGTGGCGAATGGAGAAGTGGTACTGCTGGAGAGCGAGGCTCCAGCGTAGCAACCTGCCATCCGACCCAGAGACCGTGTGTAACCAGCTGAGGGGGTTGTGGTCCGTCTCCACGGTGAAATGGCTCCCGTACAAGTAGGGCTGCAGACGCTGCAGGGCCCATACAATTGCCAGGCATTCTTTTTCCACCGTGGAGTAAGCCACCTCCCGGGGCAGTAGCTTCCTGCTCAGGTACAAGACAGGATGTTCCTGGCCTGTCGTGTTGACCTGACTTAGCACAGCACCGAGGCCAAAGTCACTGGCGTCGGTCTGTACCACAAACGGCCGGTCGAAGTCGGCAGCTTGCAGTACAGGGGAGCTACTTAGGGCGGCCTTGAGTGCCCCGAAAGCTGTCTCGCAGGCGACTGTCCAGTCGACTGCGACGGGCAGCTTCTTCTTGGTGAGGTCCGTCAGGGGCTTGGCCAGGGTGCTATAGTGTGGGACGAACCTCCTATAGTACCCGGCGGTCCCCAAGAAGGACATCACCTGCTTTTTGGTCCTAGGAGTGGGCCAGGATGCGATGGCATCCACTTTCCCCGGTTCTGGCTTCAGAACCCCCCCGCCTACCCGGTGACCCAGGTAGAGGACCTCACTCATGCCCAGCTGGCACTTTTCCGGCTTGATGGTCAAGCCTGCCCGGTGGATCCGACCGAGCACCTGCCGCAGGTGCTCTAGGTGATCCTCCCAAGTGGGACTGAAGACTGCAATATCGTCCAAGTACGCAGCCGCGTACCCTTCAAGTCCCTCAAGCAGCGTATTGACCATCCGCTGAAAAGTGGCAGGGGCATTCTTCATGCCGAATGGCATCACTGTGGACTCGTACAGTCCAAAAGGGGTGATAAAGGCAGAGCGTTCCCTTGCCGCGGGGGTCAGAGGAATCTGCCAGTACCCCCGGCTCAGATCCATGATGGTCAGGTACTTAGCCCCGGCCATCCGATCGAGCAGGTCATCGATGCGTGGTATGGGGAACGCATCGGTGGCCGTTACAGCGTTGAGCCCCCGGTAGTCCACGCAGAACCGTGTAGTTCGGTCCTTCTTTGGTACGAGGACTACAGGCGAGGCCCACGCGCTGCTGGATGCCTGGATCACCCCCAGCTTCAGCATCTCGTCTATCTCTTGGCGCATGTTTCCCTGCACCTCGAAAGAGACCCGATATGCTGAACGCCGGATCGGCGGGTGATCGCCAGTGTCCACGTCGTGGACAGCCATCTCAGTCCTTCCGGGCAGGCTGCTGAACAGCCCCCGGAAGGGGTGCAGGGTGGTCCCCAGCTGGGACCGTTGGTCCTCCGTGAGCTGGTGGCCAACCCCCACATCCTCGATGGACCCACCCGCCTTGGCTTGGGTGAGCAGATCCAGGAGGGTTTCTACCTCTCCTTCCTCGGGAAGGTTGCACACTGGGTGGGCAGTCGCTTCCCGCTCATGATGAGCCTTCATCATGTTCACGTGGAAGGCCTTCCTCCTTCCACGGGCGTGATCCAGGGTGACCAGATAGGTGACGGCATTGAGTTTCTGGTGCACGAAGTAGGGACCTTCCCAGGCTGCCTGAAGCTTGTTCTGTGGTACGGGGACCAGTACCCACACCTTTTGACCCACCTGGTAGGTCCTCTCACAAGCATTCTGGTCGTACCACCGCTTCTGGTCGGCCTGGGCCTGGGCCATATTGTCCTGCACCAGCTTTGCCAAGGCCATCATCCTGTCCCGGTGGCGCACGACATACTCGATGACCGACACCTCGGGGGTGGCCAAATCCCCTTCCCATGCTTCCTTCACCAGAGCCAGGGGGCCCCGTACCCGTCGCCCGTACAGGAGCTCAAAGGGGGAGAACCCCGTTGAGGCCTGCGGAACCTCCCGGTAAGCAAATAGGAGGTGTGGGAGGTAACGCTCCCAGTCTCTCCCGTGGGAGTCGACCAACATCTTAAGCATCTGCTTTAAGGTGCCATTGAACCGCTCACACAGGCCATTAGTCTGTGGGTGATACGGGCTGGCCACCAGATGTTGCACCTGCATTTGCTTACAGAGGGACTCCATCAGCCGCGACATGAACTGGGTCCCTCGGTCGGTGAGCATTTCCTGGGGGAAACCCACTCTGGAGAAGATCTCCAGTAAGGCGGTAGCCACCTTGTCGGCCCGAATGGACGACAAAGCTACCGCTTCCGGGTACCGGGTGGCATAGTCCACTACCGTGAGTATGAAGCATTTCCCGGAGTGGCTGGGAGTGGACAGAGGTCCAATAAGATCCACAGCGACCCTCGAGAAAGGCTCTTCGATGATTGGCAGAGTTACCAGTGGGGCTTTGGGGAGCGGCCCCGCCTTCCCCACCCTCTGACAGGTGTCACACGAACGGCAGTAGGCACCCACCGCGGCTCCCATCCCAGGCCAGTAGAAATGCTGAGCTATCCTGGCCTTGGTTTTAGCGATCCCTAGGTGTCCGGCCATCGGAATCTCGTGTGCGATCCGCAACAATTCCGCCCTGAACGGATAGGGTACCACTAACTGTCGGTCCCTGGGCCACGCCTCCGGTGAACCCTGCTGGACCGTTACCCGGTACAGCCGTCCCTGGTCCCAGACCACACGCTCGCAGTCCGACTCCATGGGAGGCTGTGCCGCCTGTTCCTTGAGAGCTTTCAGGCTGTCGTCTGCTTCCAACGCAGCCTGAAATTCCTGACTTGATGTGGCCAGAATCGACGAAACTGCCACATCCTCTGTCAGCCCCTCCGGGCATGTCACCTGGCCGCCGTCTGACCCGGCAGACACTTGGTCAGAAGTGGGGAAGCCGTCGGACCTCTGCAAGGCTCCTTGGGCTCCGGCGCTCCCACTCCTGGTGACAGCGGCTATGACCGCTGTGACCGTGGGTAGTGCCTGCTTCCCCTCTGTTTCTGACCAAGCCGCCCGATCAGGCAGGCTTCCTAGGCCTTTGGACATCTCGGATGTGGGGAACTCCTGCCCTGGGGTCTTACCTGGCGGCTCCTCTCTTGGGACACCCCCACCCCCCATGGCCTGTTCCTCCCCCTGCAGTGGGCCTATACTCAGCAGCCTGGATACCCCTGGGAGCCCTACACTGCCGGTAGCTGCCCCCCTCTCCATCCCTGAGCTTCCCTCTACAGAAACCTGCCCGCCCCCTCCCTCACCGGAGGACAAGAGGTCACGGCACGCCGGCTGAGCACCTCTGCGGGCATCCCCACACTCCCCACCTGCTTTCACTAACCCTGTTTGTGTTGTGTCTGTGCAGGTGTTACCCTCAGGTTTCACTCCCTCCTCCTCAGCAGGACGCACACTACATACAACATGGTTGGCATTAGCAGCAGACAAATCAATACACTCTTGGGGGGCCGAACTTGGGGGTTCATAGGGTACATACTGCGATACTAGACGCCCCAAGTCGGTCCCTAATAAAACATTTGCGGGAATATTTGGCGTTACTCCCACCTCCCGCATCCCCCTTCCGGCACCCCAGTCCAAATACACCATGGCAACGGGAAGTGCCGGCTCCACGCCTCCAACCCCGGAGACGGAAAGAGTCTTTCCTGGTACCAAGTCCTGGGGGGACACCACCTCAGGCCGTACCAGTGTTCGTTCAGCGCCCGTGTCCCGCAGTCCCATGACCGCAGAACGGCCTATGGTGACGGGTTGGATGTTGTCCAGGGACCTACCACCACCCCCTCCCACACACAAAACATTGGGCGCTCTCTGGGACTGGGATGGGGTCTTTTGGCGCTGGGGACACTCAGCCCTAAAGTGTCCTGGTTTGTTGCATAGATGACAACGTCTTACGTCTGGTCCTTGCCTGGAGAGGGCAACAGGGGGATACACCCCTTGTGTTCTAGGGGCCGGGGAAACAGGGGCATGACTGGGCTTACCCCCTCTCCAGGTGCTGCTGGCAGACTTCTTCAGCTCAGGCGCCCTGTTATTGGCATACTCGTCTGCCAGGGCGGCTGTAGCAGAAGCCCCTGTTGGTTTTCGGTCACGGAGGAACTGTCGGAGGTCCTCTGGGCAGTTCCACAAGAACTGCTCCGTGACGAACAGTTCCTGGACCTCCTGGCGGGTAGTAAGCGCTAGACCCGAGGTCCAGTGCTCTGCGGCTCTCAACAGCGCCCGCATATGATCGGTCCAGGTGTCCTTGGGGCCACGCAGCAGGCTCCGGAACTTCTGGCGGTACGACTCGGGAGTGAGGTTGTACTGCCGGATCAGGGCCCGCTTGATGCAGTCGTAGTTCTGTACCTCCCCGGCAGGTAAGTCCCCCAAGGCATCCAGGGACTTACCCCTCAAACGGGGGGTCAGGTATCTGGCCCACTGATCCCGGGCCAGATGGTGCTGAAGACAGGTCCGTTCAAATGCCACCAGAAAGGAGTCCAGGTCCCCATCCTTCTCCAGTAGAGGGAAGTCCTCAGCTCGGACTTTGGACGACTTGGTCTCCTGATGGGTTGGTTGCTCTAGCGGAAGCCCCCGCTGGGCCAGGTCCAGTTGGTGCTGGCGCTCCGCAGCTCGCTCTGCACGCTCTGCAGCTTCACGCTCCGCAGCCTCCCGGCGCTCTGCAGCCCGCTCTGCACGCTCCGCAGCCTCCCGGCGCTCCGCAGCTTCGCGCTCCTCCTCCGCTGCCTTCTCTGATGCTGCCAGGAGGGTTTTGTAGACGGCATCGCCATGAGACTGGAGACTTGCCATAGCCGCTTGTAAAAGGGCTTGTGATCTGGACAGGCTGGGCTGGGTAGGTGGTGGGCAGCCCACTGCGGGACCGTATACTGGGGACTGGCTCCCTGAGGTGCCCGGGCTGGACTCCTCCTCGCCATGAGTAACAATGTCCTCCCCTCCTGCCACACGGACCGTAGCATTAGCCTCCTGCAGGGTCTTGCTCCTGGTGCCGTCTGCCATCTTGGTAACCGACACCGCTGCAACCCTGAGTTTGCACACACCTTGTTATACTTTTAGCCTGACCGTCTAACGTTGGGCTGACCTTAAGACTCCAGCAGTGGAAGTTACCACTGGCAGTCTTTAGTGCCTGGGAGTAGGGGTCCCACAACACTATTATTCTGCAATCCCACCGCTCTGCCACCAATGTGATGAAAGCCGGCCGGTGGGTGCAGCTCTCTGGCGCCCCTTACCTCTCAGGTCAGTCAAGGTACTGCACCTAGAGAAAGTAGTGCCAGGTAGCTGCAACCAGCGCAGGGAACACGGTAGTGTGTTATCCCTTCAACGTCTCTAAACCGTAACGTCACTACACAGCACAACTCGCTAGCGCCCTCTTAGCCTCAGGTCAGTCAAGGAACTGCACCTAGGATAAGCGGTCGCCAGGGAGGCTGTCCTGTAACCTACTGGGTATCGGGGCCCTCTGTAGTGAGGGCGGTATATATATCTTCCTTGGCCGCGCCAGGAATATATATATCTGAACCTCCGACCGTCACTACCAGCCTTCCCCAATCCCCAGTTGGTATGCTGCCACCAGTCCCTATTTTAGATATACGCCCAGTCCGTGAATGGGCCTATATCGGGTCAGGAACCAACCCTGGGTAGCGTTTTGGCTTGAGCCGAGCTCACACGGACGTGCGTTCGTTATGCAGAATAAAAGGCAGGCCCACAATTACTTGAGGTAATTGATTATAATAATACACTAGATACACAATATACAACTAAATATACACAGGTATAAGGTCAGGCTAAACTATACAACAATGGAATACAACACACAGAATCACCACAGCATATCAGTTACCGGTTTCTTGATTTTCTTGTGACGCAGGGAGAGGATTCTGCGATCGCAGGCACGGTTCTTTGTTACAGGCTGAGGCCTACCACCGCATGGTCAAACTGCTCCTCCCCTTGGTGGCCTCAGCTGGTGCTCAGATGTTCAGCACACCACTCTTGGGTCAAGACTGACTTGTCTCTTGTCTGTCCTGCTATCTTACCTGCCCCGTCCCGCCCACTGCTGGTGAGGTCAGCTGGCTCAGTCTCCACCCTCAGGTCTAACTTCGATCAGAAGCCCAAATTCTATGGAACCCAATAACTTCTTCTGGGATGGTCTCATGATACCCCCAGGGGTTCCCATGGATTCGGGCCGCCGTAACCGACCTTTTGATATCAATTATGATACCATACGGTCCTCAGGAATGGCTCCGCGCTATATCTTGGCTTCCAGAGCACGTACAAACGTCTACCGCGGAGGCTTGTGTGCGCAATGGCTCCGGGACGCCGTGATATTTTTTTATTGGCCCATCCCACGCAACATGCGTGTACTATTCATGTTTCTATATCTTATGCCTCCATGCTTGTGACAGACAAAGAAACTAGTCCTATGGGACAAATGGTCAGGTACAGATAGACGAAGCACCCCCCCCCTGCTGGCTGTGTTTCCTCTCGAAGTCTTTGAAGCTCCTAGCATTCAAGTGTTAAGTAGGCTTCTTATCTTACAGGAGCCTGGATGGGGGGAAACTATCTAGTTGACGTTTTAACAGAAGGTCCCAAGGGTGGGGGCTGCTGAAGTGTGGCCATCCCTGGATATGATTTATCATTACCAAGATGGCGGCTACAGGTTCATCACAGGAGCGTTCACATCTGACACTGAAACTCACATCCTCTGATCTGGACATAGCCTTTCCAGAGCACCAAGTATTGTAGAGAACGACGTTGGAGACGAGAATCTACAATCCTTGAAATCTGGAACTCCAGATTACCATCAACCATTACTGGTGGTAGAGACGAGAGCACAAGAGGTTCCACATACTTTTTGAATAAGGACCTGTGGAACACGTTGTGGACTTTAAGGGCCTGAGGAAGTTCAAGACGAAACACTGCTGGGTTAATGACGGCGGTTATTTTATAGGGACCAATATACCTAGGTCCCAGCTTCCAAGAAGGAACTTTCAATCTTATATTCCAGGTAGACAACCACACAAAGTCATTCACATTCAGGTCCGGACCTGGCAAGTGTTTTCTGTCAGCTATATGTTTATACCTGTCTCCCATGATCTTTAAATTACTCAGAACACCCTGCCATACTGAGGAGAGTGACAAAGCAAACTGTTCCTCCTCAGGAACTCCTGAACCTCCTCCCCCACTAAAGGTACCAAACTGTGGGTGATAATCGTATGCACCGAAGAATGGTGACCTGCCATTGTATTCTTGACTATGATTATTAATGGCAAATTCTGCCAGGGGTAGGTAGGATGCTCAATCCTCCTGATTTTTAGAAACAAAACACCTGAGGTAGGTCTCCAAATTCTGATGGACACGCTTGGTCTGTCCATTTTACTGAAGATGTAAGGCAGAGGAAAAGGACAGCTACACCCCCAGTCGAGAACAGAATGCCTTCCAGAACTTAGAAACAAACTGGGTCCCCTGATATGACACCACATCGGAGGGAACCCCGTGAAGCTTCACAATCTCATTTATGAACATCTGAGCAAGTGTCTTGGCATCTGGAAGCCCAGGCAATGCGATAAAATGAACCATTTTACTGACCCTATCTACTACCACCAAAACCACAGTTTTGCCTGTAGAAACCGGCAGGTCAGTAATAAAATCCATGGACAAGGGTGTCCATGACCTACTAGGAATAGGTAGCGGAAGAAGAGTACCAGACGGATGGGTATGCGAAACCTTAGCGCAAATACTACAAGCAGCTACGTGTTCAATTACATCCCGATGCAACCCCGGCCACCAAAAGCGAAGAGAGAGGAGGTTTGCGGTTGCCTTACCACCTGGATGCTCAGCAAGCACAGAGTTATGATGATCCTTAATTATTTTGGGGCACAGATCAGGTAGTACAAATAACTTTCCTGAAAGGCAGGATAAAGTGCCGAAATGACCAACCCCTTCTGTAATATCAGGGCAGGGTTCTCATGGTCATCACCACCAGGGAAGCTCCGGGACAAAGCATCAGTCTTGACATTTTTGACCCCTAGATGAAAAGTGACAGCAAAATTGTACTTCGTAAAAAACAGGGACCATCTGGCCTGCCTAGGGTTGAGACGTTTAGCTGATTGGAGATATGACAGGTTCTTATGGTCAGTAATAGGATGGACAGCCCCCTCCAACCAATGTCGCCATTCCTCAAACGCTAAAAGTTCCCTATTACCCATGTCCTAATTTCTCTCAGCCGGAAACAATTTACGTCATTTACCAGGTGACGAACCCTGAGACAACACAGCCCCAACTCTGACATCCGACGCATCAACCTCCACAATAAAGGGTTGAGAAACATCGGGTTGACTGAGTATAGGTGCAGTGGCAAAATGATTCATTAAGGAAGAAAAAGCCTGGAGGGAAACATCCGACCATTTGGAAAAATCAGACCCCTTCTTAGTCATGTCAGTAAGGGGTTTCATTATAACAGAGTTATTTTGGATGAATTTCCGGTAAAAATTAGTAAAGCCCAAAAAACGTTGTAGAGCCTTCATGTTCTCGGGACGTTCCCCGTCAAGGACTGCACGGATCTTCTCCGGATCCATCTGAAAACCCGAAGATGACAACAAGTACCTCAAAAACTGCACCTCCTGAACAGTGAAAACAAATTTTTCTAGTTTGACATAGTTTATTATCCCTTAATATCTGGAGCACCTGCTTAACATGCCACCTATGAGCTTCAAAATCAGGTGAATAAACCAAAATATCGTCCAGATAGACCACCACAAACCTCCCCACCCAAATGTCATTTATGAAATGCTGGAATACCACAGGTGCATTGGTCAAACCAAAAGGCATAACAAGACTCTCAAAGTCCTTCTGGGTATTGAACGCTGTTTTCCATTTGTCCCCTTCTCTGATTCTAACCAGGTTGTAGGCTCCCCTTAAATACAACTTGAAGAATACCTTAGCTCCCACAACCTGACTGAACAAATCAGGAATCAGAGGAAGAGGGTATGGATCACGGATGATAATTTGATTTAACTCCTGGAAATCTACACAGGGACGTAGACCGCCATCTTTTTTTCTTCACAAAGAAGAACCCTGCCGCCACGGGCGAAGATGAGGGTCTGATATGTCCCTTCTACAGACTTTCCGCAATGAAATCCTTCATGTCTTGTCTCTCAGGGCCAGAAGATTATACAGTCTGGACTTTGGTAGTTTTAGCTTCGGGGGTCAGGTTAATAGGACAATCATAAACAAGAAGAGGCAATCCTGACACCTGACAGAAAAGGAGGCAATATTTCCATAAGATAGTAGCAAGGGAAATATCTAAACAGTTCTCATGGCAGTAATCTCCCCATTCAATAATCTCCCCGGCTTGCCAATCCACCAACGGATTATGTTTAACAAGCCAAAGGATACCCAAAACAATCAGTGTGAGAAGATTGTCCAGAACATAGCAAGGAATTATTTCACAATGAACTTACCCCACTCTCCGTTTTACATTATGTACAATCTGAGTAAATGCTTTCTGTGCAAGTGGCTCCGAGTCGATGGCGAAAATGGAAGTAGATTTATCTAAAGTACAGCAAGCAAGACCATAACTTTTCACAAACTCCGCATCCACCATGCTGACTCCGGCTCCACTGTCAACAAACACAGAAATTTTCTCGATTTTGCTCTCTAGCACCACCTCTGCTGTCAGGACAAAGGGGAAACTGCAGTTTGGCCACAAAGGCACCCCTTGTTTATCCAACTCCAGACTACCAAGAGTTAATAGAGTCTCCTTTTGTTTAGGAATTGAAGGACAGGTCCCAACAAAATGTCCCTTTTTCCCACAAAAAAAATATGATTTTTTCTTGCGAATCTCCAGAGAGATGTATGTTGCAGAGACACCCCCCCCAACTGCATGGATTCCTCCACCTCCCCAGTACTGGTTCACCCCCAGACCGCTCCCCTGGCAGAGGTACACAACCCCGAGAAGAAGGCCCTGGAGAAGGTGGTCTCACACGTCTATCCCGAAGGCGTCTATCAAGACGTATGGCCAAAGACATGGCAGCCTCCAAGGACTGAGGGGTTTCATATACTGCCAAGGCATCTTTTAACCTTTCAGCTAGCCCCTCACAAAATTGGCTTCTAAGGGCTGAGTGATTCCATTTGGAATCCATTGCCCATCTACGGAATTCCAAACTGTACGTCTCCACGGACCGATTGCCCTGCTGAAGGCGACATAGCCTAGACTCAGCCAAGGCAACTCTGTCAGAGTCATCATAGGAAACACCCAGAATTGAGGATCGCAGTAGAGAGATCACAATTCCAACCCGTTGCTCCTCATTTCCGGAGGAATAGGGACAAAGTTTAAATTACAATTTGCATGCCTCCTTGAATACAAAAAACTTGTCCCTACCTCCAGAAAACCTGACCGGGAGGGCATCCTTGGGTTCAGGCTGGGCAGGCCTACCTGCAGAGACCCCCATATGGGCGACCTGTAGCTGGTGATGCTGCTGCTGTACCTCACCGTGGAGGTCATTCACCTCCAGAGACAGCCTGTGCAGCCGCTCTGCAACTGAACCCATACCAAAGGAGAAAGGTAAAAAAAAAAGATCCACGCCCAAAAACACACCGAGAAAAAAAATGTAGATTTTTTTTTTTTTCCTTTTCAAAACGTGCTCAGCCGGTGATTAATGTCATGCAATGTGTGGAAAAGACTTAGTGCAACACAGAGGGAAGAGGGAAAGGGAGCCCAGCCACTAGGGAAAGGGGGGGAGTGAAGACCTCCTAGTCTGGACTAGTGTCACCCTGTCTCAACTACTGTCCCTATATTGACTCTTCACCAATCGCCGCACGCGTGTCTTGCCCTGACTTTCCCTGGCGTATGGCTAAGGCTAGAGAAGGAGATGAGCACTAGTAAATCTCCACTAAACTCTATAGACAAGGGTAGACAAACAGGGGGGAATTGCTTAGCTTTAGACCACTCCAAACAAATGTGCACACGGCCTCAAGCTCCAGAGAGGAACGAAGTACTGATGTTGCTAAAGCCTCACAAGTAGTAATGAATATCGCCGGCACCTCCCTCTCAGACCAAGTATTTATACACGCAGACCAGGGAGCTAATTATCCAGAGGGAGGTAGCCGCTGAGTCCTAGAGACAGCCAGCCTTTAAGAAGATGTCTGTAATGCCAAACATAGAGATCTCCTGCAACCAACTACAGGGTGACTGTCTGTCACCTCTGACACACCCGTGACATCCAGTTCACTGGAAACTGAATCTCCCCTTTCCAGTTTCCTGGATCTCCCGATCTGTTCTAGCACATCTAGCACATCTATCCTGCTTCTTTGTTGAGAACATTCACTAGTATCTGTTGTTCTTGTTGTTCTACTCTTGGTCTTGATCATTAGCTATCATAGAATCATAGAATGGTAGAGTTGGAAGGGACCTCCAGGGTCATCTGGTCCAACCCCCTGCCCAATGCAGGATTCACTAAACCATCTCAGACAGAAGTCTGTCTCCTGACTCCGGTCCTTTGGGATGTCTTACTTTGACTGACCTCCTGGTGACTACTCTTGGCTCCAATCTTGACTACACTACATCCCATGGACAAGATTGGCAATATAGACCCTTTATTGTAAATTCATACAATCCCATTAAAGGGGTTACCCCCCACTACAACACCATATAACCTTTTTACTTGAGCGATCAGACACTTATCATCTACAGAGGTCTGACAGCTGGGACCATCAACATTGTAGATAATTGTACTCTCTGGAGTCCTGAATTAGAAAGGCCCACTGGTCCATTCACTGTGTATGAACCTGATGGAGATGGCCATTGCACTTGGCTAGCTTCATCCATCCCACAGAAAGACAGTGAATAGAGCAGTGGCTTATGGCCATCTTCATCAGTCACATAGTTTTCATATGCAAGATTGCTCTATTGATTGTCTCTGTGATGGATGAAAGCCACTAAGTACAACAGCTCTATCAGTTCCATAGACAATGAATAGACTGGTGGCGTAGATGCATGACCATAGCTATTTTGTCGGAAACAGTGGGGTTCCAGCTCTCGAAGCCCCAACCAGAGATCAGATACCTATCCTATGGATTGCTGACCAGTTATGGTGGGTCTACCCCTTTCAGTTGTAAGATCTTGACTTTTATAATAGGAAAGTTTTTAAGAGTACAGCGAAGTTTTGCTGAGAACTATGGACCTCACGACAAGATCATCAATGCAGCGGTAGATATAAACTCGACTGACTGCGATATCTTTCGAGTCAATAAAAAGTCCTTTTTTTTCCCCATTAGAAGTATCTCTACATCACTGATCTTCTCATCCCATAAGAAATATTAGGGAGCTGGTGTTAAAACAGTTACACAATGATTAAACTATATTTATATAGTGTGTAAAAATTAATCAAGTACCACAATGACGAGCTTTATTCATAAGACTTAATGGTCATGTAATAGGAGATTTTATTCCGCAGTTAAAGTTCATAAGTGCCGGCTCCGCGTGTTGATGGGTATTGTACTCCGACTTTAATTACACACCTTTTTGCACACAAAAAGAAATGGGTTTTGCCGTTTTGACAATAATTAAAGAGAGGCTTTTTAGGGGGATATTAACTTTCTTGTAATCAGTTCCAGAGGTCCTCCATGCTGAATGATCTAGATAGATAAGCACAGATAAATGAGACATACGGCAGCCGGGCACAGTCTCAGCGTAGAAAGTACAGAAGAGAAATGTCATGTCATCTGCTATCTTTATTGTGCTAGATGATGACAGATCACTAGATATAAAATAAATAAAGAAGTGATTGATGGGTAAAAATATAAAAATAGAGCAGCGTTGTGTATACAAGAAATGGGTGCAAGTACTGAATGCCCACCCCCCATATACACTTTCTTGCCTGTCTGTCTGTCATTAGTAATACACTGAGAAAAAGAATAGCGTCACCCTTTGTGCAACAGTTATAGTGCCCGACACACTTTCACAGTGACTTTCTTGTGTGGCACATAGTACTAGTGCCCCCATACAGTGATTATGCCCCTTTGCTGATCCCTCGCAGTAATAATGTACCCTAAGCATCCCAACTCAGTTGTGATGCCCTCTTAGTTAACTTATCATATCCACTAAGAACCTCACACACAGAATGACACATCCTTAATGCACCCACACAGTACAATGCCCCCTCAGTATGATGTCCTGCAAATGCTCCTATACAGTGCAATGTTGCCCCCAGTGCCCACACACTGTGTGATATGCCCTTGCTGCACCCCACACAGTATGATGTCGCTTTTCTGCATTCACATAGCATGATGTCCCTTTACTGCACCCCACACAGTATGATGTCCCCTTACTGCACCCCACACAGTATGATGTCCCTTTTCGGCATTCACATAGCATGATGTCCCCTTACTGCATCCTACACAGTATGATGTCCCCTTACTGCACCCCACACAGTATGATGTCCCCTTACTGCACCCCACACAGTATGATGTCCCCTTATTGCATCCCACACAGTATGATGTCCCCTTACTGCACCTCACACAGTATGATGTCCCCTTACTGCACCTCACACAGTATGATGTCCCCTTACTGCACCCCACACAGTATGATGTCCCCTTACTGCACCCCACACAGTATGATGTCCCCTTACTGCACCCCACACAGTATGATGTCCCCTTACTGCATCCCACACAGTATGATGTCCCCTTACTGCACCTCACACAGTATGATGTCCCCTTACTGCACCTCACACAGTATGATGTCCCCTTACTGCACCCCACACAGTATGATGTCCCCTTACTGCACCCCACACAGTATGATGTCCCCTTACTGCACCCCACACAGTATGATGTCCCCTTACTGCACCCCACACAGTATGATGTCCCCTTACTGCACCCCACACAGTATGATGTCCCCTTACTGCATCCCACACAGTATGATGTCCCCTTACTACACTCCACACCGTATGATGTCCCCTTACTGCACCCCACACCGTATGATGTCCCCTTACTGCACCCCACACCGTATGATGTCCCCTTACTGCACCCCACACCGTATGATGTCCCCTTACTGCACCCCACACAGTATGATGTCCCTTTACTGCACCCCACACAGTATGATGTCCCCTTACTGCACCCCACACAGTAGGATGTCCCCTTACTGCACCCCACACAGTAGGATGTCCCCTTACTGCACCCCACACAGTAGGATGTCCCCTTACTGCATCCCACACAGTAGGATGTCCCCTTACTGCATCCCACACAGTAGGATGTCCCCTTACTGCATCCCACACAGTAGGATGTCCCCTTACTGCACCCCACACAGTAGGATGTCCCCTTACTGCACCCCACACAGTAGGATGTCCCCTTACTGCACCCCACACAATATGATGTCCACTTACTGCATCCCACACAGTATGATGTCCACTTACTGCATCCCACACAGTATGATGTCCACTTACTGCATCCCACACAGTATGATGTCCCCTTACTGCACCTCACACCATATGATGTCCTCTTACTGCATAACAGACAATATTATGTCCCCTTACAGAACCACACAAAATATGACGTGCCCTCACTGCACCCCACACATTATGATACCTTATTACTCTACCCAAAGTGTGATGTTCCCTTTGTGCTACAAACACACACAAGCACACACACACAGAGTATAATGCATCTTTAGAGTCTTTTATGTTAATATTTGTCTGCTACTTGATGTCTGTGCATCACCTTCATGAGCTCTGTTATCTATGTGGCGCCCCTGAGGGTTCAGTCGCTACAGAGGTACTGCATTTCACCCAGAGGTGTGGTATCTCACCCTCAGGTAAGGAAGGAATACAGCTCAGGACCCTAACACCTGCATTCACTACACCACATTTCCGGGGGACAGGGCGAGATTGCTCCTACGGGAGAGCACAGTCCATGATCCCTGGCTGGAGTGGGGGGAACCACCTAGAGAGGGGGAACCATGTAGTGGATGGGGTGGAGGAAGTAGATCCTGGGAGCACTTGAAAGGAAGCTGTATAAAATAGAGACACCATCTTAGATCAGTGTTCAGTCAGAGGAGGAAGGTGACAGGAGCAGAGGCTCTGTATGAGCTCTGCTCCAGAGGCGGGCCTGGACAGTGAGGCCCAAGTCTGAAGAGAAGGAGAAGCAAGGAGGAGAGGGAGCAGGAAAGGCTCCAGGAGGAGAAGAGAGGGGACCCTAGGGGTACGGGCCATGCAGAAAGCCACCCGTACGCCCGCTGCTACCAGGAGGTAGAGGGGTCAGGCCAGAAGAAGGGAACCAGATCCCTCAACTACTGAAAGATTGCAAGTCTTAGCTAGAAACCGGAGGCTGCAGTACTTTAAGTCCTGGAGCCACATGTCCACGCCAATCTCACCGAGAAGGTAGCCACATAGGACCCAGGGGACGGAACATACATCACCCGCCAAGGCCCGCGGGTACTGGATTGGAGTCACTAGGTGTGAGGTGCAGGGAGAAGGCCAGAGAAAGGACACACAGAAGGGGGTCCTGCTAAGTACTCCGGAGCTACCTGGGGGTGGACTGAGCCCCTCACTGAGTAAACACAGGACGACGTGGGAAGTCGTGATCTGCAGTGATGACTTGGAATGAAACAACTGTGAGTAAAGTACCTGAGACTGCATCCCATTGACTCCGTGCTTATTACTGACTCCCTGCACAATAACCACCCTCATCCACACACACTGCCCTGAAGCTAACTCCTCCTGTGGGGAGTTATACCACCCTTGCTGCAAAAACCACCAGCTTCAGATGACTGTTCCGCAGCGGCGGTCTCTATTAACTGCACTCCACAGGTGGCGTAGTCGGACATTATATAACCTATATACATCTACTACCCTTGGATTGACCACCTGGGTCATGGACCAGGTCACCGTCACGGTGACTACAACCCCCAGCATCTACCGGCCCGGCTCCGGGTACCCCACGACCCAGGGGGTGCGTCAACTTTGGTGTAGTCGGCAGGATATGAAACCCACCCATTATCATCGGGTACTGTGTGCCTAAAGACTGTTTTACTGTACTGAATGCGGTGCCCGCCCCAGAAGAACGGGCGCCATTATGTGCACGACCAAAAACAACAATACAGAACCTCCCATCGTGGGCCGGGTTCCAGAATGGCGCCAAAAGCGGAGCCCGCCCCAAACGACAGTGATTATGTATGTGGATGTGTCCATTGATGTGGGGGGGCTGCCCCTGGGAGTGACTGACAGCAGACTGCCCTGGAACCGCCCCCGCAAGGGGAGAGGAGAAAGGAATCTGGGAGACAGGGTGTGGCCTGGACCAGTTCAGGCAGACCGCACCCAGGAGAGGATATGGAGCGTAGCAGCACCAGCGCACCTGCCAGCAGCCTGCGCAAGGCCGAAGCACCCTATACCCTGGAGGAGTTAGTGGCCAAGCTCCCCCGGAAGGATACAGAATTCCTCTGCTCCGGCATGGAAGACCTGGGCCGGAGAATGGCAAGGGCCCAGCGGGACGCCATAGAGGAATGGAGAAGAGAGATGGAGCAGAGGATGGCGGCCCGGCAGCCAGCAACGCTGCCAAGCACCGGCAGCACCCCGGCCTCCGAGGACCGAGACCAGCGTCAGGAGGCAGCGTGTGACGTGGGAGCGACCGAAGGAGCAGGTAGGAGGAGTCTCCCTGTTCAGGGCGCTGCAAGCGCCGACCTGCTCCTGGGCCGCCTGGTGGAACCGCTAACCCCGGGCGCCGCTGAAGCCACTCCGCTCCAAATGCCTGAACCAGGCCCTCCAGCCCCAGGCGAAACTGCAGCCGGCCCACCCTACTCAGACCAGGGCAGCCCTGTACTTGCGAGCGCATCCCAGGCCCCGGAACCATCACCTCCGGGCACCCGCGACACCGACCTGCTCCTAGGCCCTCTCCAGGAACCGCCCCCTCCGACACCCGCATGGGTGTACGAGCGTCACCCATGGGACTGGTCCGCGGAAGTAGAGGACCAGCGTCCCTCGCTCCTACCCGCTCCACAGTCCGCCGCCGTCGACCCGTAGCCGGAAGACTAAGCCCAATTTGAATGGGATCACGCTGGGGAAGACCAGATGGGGTTTACCCAGGAGTCAAGGGCAGCGGAGGCTCGCAGGAGGGAGTTCTGCCACCAACAGCTGGCCCAGTTGGAAAAGGAACGCAAATTACGACGCGTGCGGTGGGAGAAGTTAGAGGCCAGAAATATGGAGGAGAAGGCCCGGGCCCGCAAGGACAGGCAAGCAGCTCGTGGTCCCAGAGTCACCGGTACCATGGTCAAGTTTAATCTGGACGCAGGATGGGGGTTCATCCGGGACCCACTGTCCGACACGGATCTCTTTGTAAACAGGAGAGATGTGGAATCCCATTTACAGGAAGGACACCCAGATCGGGACCTGTATCCAGGGGACCTCGTGTCCTATGCCAGGCACTGAGGCGAAAGGGGCTGGTATGCCCTGAACGTCCACCCGGTGGAGACAACGAGCCACTTTCTACCATACAGTGATGAAGACCCGGCTGGGTCAGCCTGCGGTGGACCAGAGCTTCCCCGGAGGGAGCACCCTTACTGAAGCACAGTAAGTGGGACTGAACTGAACTGTTATTGTAAATAGTTACCCGTCAGGGTGCAGGAAAAAGTTGTGTGCCGGTTTTCTTTTGAAGATGTTGATCCAGTTACCCGTAAGAGTATAAAGTGTTAGAACTCTCCTGTTGGTTTTTTCTAGCTTGCTGGTCACCTGACCTTTTTTGCCTATTTAATCCGTCTCCGCCCTCCTGGCCTTGCTGGACTTCATTGTATTACTACTCTTGAGCTAGCTTGGTACTCTGTTACCTTTCTCTGTTAGTTTTGCTAGGTCTTCTGACCTCTATGTTCTATGTTGTGTGTTTGTCTTTTACTGCTACTATTTCTGCTAGGAGGTGTCCAACTTTATCCCAGTCCCTAGATCTTGTAGGGATCCCTCCCTTGCATCTATAGGTCTTCGTACAGACTAGCTGAGGACTTTAGCGGGTCTGATCGCAGGATCAGGTTCCCCGTTACATCGTAGGGATCCAGTTTAGTTCTATTGTAGGGACAGATCTCCTGTTAGAACCTTGCTCTTAGGTTTTTTTCCTTTGCTGGTCACATGACCTTGTTGGCCTATTTAATCCTGCTCCGCCCTTCTGGCTTTGCTGGACTTCATTGTATAACTACTTTCTAGCTAGCCTGTGCTCTGTATCTAACTCTGTTAGTTTGCTTGGTCTACGGACCTCTATGTTCTATATATTTTGTTTGTTCGTCTGTCTGCTACTATTTCTGTTAGGAGGTGTCCCATTTTCCTCCCAGTCCTTAGTACTTGTAGGGATTCCTTCCCCACATCTATAGGTCTCCGTACAGACTAGCTTAGGACTTTAGCAGGTCTGATCGCAGGATCAGGTTCCCTGTTACATCATAGGGATTCAGCTGAGTTCTATCGTAGGGACAGATCTCCTCTCTTTCCTTAGCTCTGGTAGCAGAACATAACAGTAAGTCCAGCCTGCAAATTCTCTAAGGAAAGATTTTTCTGTTCCATCATGGTGTCGGTTCAGGATTTGGCTCATCGCCTGCAGGGACTCTCTCTGGAGGTGGCCGAGCTCCGTCAGCACGTGAGTAACTGTCCTGGAGCACATTTCTTGGAGCCTAAGGTATGTTTGCCGGATTTATTTTTTGGTGAACACCGAGAATTTTTTTCATTTAAAAATGCTTGCTTATTGTATTTTCGTTTGAGACCCAAGTCCTCTGGGGATGAATCCCAGCGCATAGGGTTCATAATGTCACTTTTGCGCAAAGAGCCTCAGGAGTGGGCCTTTTCTTTGCAACCTAGTGATACATGCTTCAGATCAGTGGATAGTTTTTTTTCTGCTTTGGGACTAGTATATGATGATCCTGACCGTGTCGCATCAGCTGAGACTGAGTTGAGACGTTTGAAACAGGGATCAGGTAATGTGGAAAAATATTTTACTCATTTCCGTCGTTGGTCTACTCAAACAGGGTGGAACGATTCTGCTCTGAAAAGTCTATTTCTTGCTGGGCTCAATGAAAGGGTTAAAGACCTGCTAATTGCTTATCCTACACCTGAAGATTTGCAACAGGCTATGCAATTAGCTATACGGGTGGATAGGAGACTGCGTGCAAGGGTTAATGAGAGCAAATCCTCTGCTATGTCAGTTTCTGGTTATGAGAATGTGTGTACTAACAGTGGTGAACCGATGGAGATTGGATCGGTGGCACCTCGCTCTCAAGAAAAAGACCGTCGATTTTCTGAAGGCTTGTGTTTCTATTACGGAAAATCTGGTCATTTGATTAAAGGCTGTGAGCTTCGTATGAAGAAAGAAAAAAAAATGGTCAGTCATGCCCGTATTGCCTGTTTAAATTCCAAGGGTGTATTTTTAGCTGCTTCCACGATTGCTCAGGAAAAATTAATGGAATTTCGGGTGTTTGTTGATTGTGGGTCTACTCTGAATGTAATTGATGGGGGATTCTTGGAAAGACTCAATTTAAAACCCGAACCTTTATCATCCCCCATTGCTGTGGTTTCTGTGGATGGTTCCCCTTTGAAGAATATTACTCTCAAGGTCTGTGAATTTCCTCTCACTATTAATGGTGTTCACCATGAGAAATTGGATTTGGTAGTTTTGAATAACTTGCCTTCTCCAGTAATATTGGGATTGCCCTGGTTAAAATTTCACAATCCTGTACTGGATTGGTCTACCAGTGAAATTAAATCCTGGAGCCATAAATGTTATGACAAGTGTTGTAACGGGCGTATTGCAGCTTTGGATAGGGGAGAATTGCCTGTTCCTATTCAGGATTTTTGGAGAGTTTTTTCTGAGAAGGAATCGCAGGTTTTGCCTCCCCATAGAGACTATGATTGTTCTATTGAATTTGTCCCTGGAGCGACTCTTCCTAAAAGTCGTTTATTTAACCTTACTATTCCTGAGAGGAAGGCTTTGGAGGAATACATACAGACAAGTTTGGCCGCCGGTCACATTAGGCCCTCTAAGTCTCCTGTGGCGGTTGGATTTTTTTTTGTAAAAAAAAAGGACGGCGGTTTACGTCCTTGTCTGGATTTTCGTGAGATTAACAAAATTACTGTACGCAATCCTTACCCACTGCCATTGATTCCTGATCTGTTTAACCAGTTAATGGGGGCCAAGTGGTTCTCTAAAATTGACCTTAAGGGGGCATACAATCTGTTGCGCATGAAGGAGGGTGACGAATGGAAGAGTGCTTTTAACACTCCTGTGGGTCATTTTGAGAATCTGGTTATGCCTTTTGGTCTTACTAATGCTCCTGCATTTTTTCAGAATCTTATTAATGACATCCTTAGACCTTTGATCGGCAAAAATGTGGTTGTGTATTTGGATGACATTTTGATTTATTCGCCGGATCTGGATTCTCATTGGCGGAGCGTACGTGAGGTATTACAATTGTTAATGGACAATTCGCTTTTTGCTAAGCTGGAGAAATGTGAGTTCGCTGTACAGAGAATTAGTTTTTTGGGTTACATTATCTCCAGCGAAGGTTTTGAGATGGACCCGGTTAAAGTTCAAGCTGTACAGGAATGGCCTAGGCCTATTGGTTTGAAATCGATACAGAGGTTTTTGGGTTTTGCCAATTATTACAGAAAATTCATAAAAAAATTTTCTAGTATTGTCAAACCTCTGACCGATCTCACCAGGAAAGGTGCTGATGCGGTTCAGTGGTCTTCTGAGGCCATTGAAGCTTTTGTGTATCTCAAGGAGAGGTTCACCTCTGCTCCCATCCTTATGCAGCCTGATGTGACTAAGCCGTTTTTGGTTGAGGTTGATGCTTCCTCTGTGGGGGTTGGCGCAGTATTGTCTCAGGATAACGGGGATGGATTACATCCCTGTGCCTTTTTTTTTCAAAAAAATTTTCGGAGACTGAACTGAATTACGATATTGGTAAACTGGAATTATTGGCTATTAAACTCGCCTTTGAACACTGGCGCCACTTCTTGGAAGGTGCGGAATTTCCCGTTCAGGTTCTTACGGATCATAAAAATCTGATATATCTTGATGCTGCCAAGCGCCTGAATGCCCGTCAGGCTAGGTGGGCACTGTTTTTCTCGCGGTTTAATTTCTCCGTTACTTACATCCCTGGTACTAAGAATGTTAAGGCAGATGCCTTGTCTCGCAGTTTTTCTCCCATAGTCGGTGCTGAGAAAGAGGAGAACATTTTACAAGAAGGTGTTGTGATTGCTGCTTTGGACTCCGTTTTGGAAGATGAGATTCTTAAAGCACAGGAGAATGCCCCATCTAACACTCCTCATGGGAGGTTGTTTGTGCCTGGGACCTTTAGGAGAGATTTGTTTGTTGAGTGTCACGAATCTCGGTTGGCAGGTCATCCCGGAATCTCTGAGACCAAGAGACTGGTGGGTCGCAGTTTTTGGTGGCCTGGATGGCAGAAGCAAGTCATTAAGTGGGTGCGTCAATGTACTATATGTGCTAGATCTAAGTCCTCACATACTCCTGCTGCGGGGTTGCTTTGTCCTTTGGAGGTTCCCAGTGCTCCTTGGACACATTTGGCTATGGACTTTATAACTGACCTTCCCCCCTCTGAGGGTTTTACTGTCATCTGGGTGGTCGTGGACCGTTTTAGCAAGATGTGTCACTTGGTTCCCTTCGTCAAACTGCCCTGCGCTAAAACTCTCGCTAAGGCCTTTGTCAAGGAAATTGTCAGACTTCATGGCATTCCTACTGACATTGTTTCTGATAGGGGTCCTCAGTTCGTGGCTCGCTTTTGGCGTGCCTTTTGTGACAGGTTGGGAGTTCATTTGTCGTTCTCGTCCGGATATCATCCTGAATCTAATGGCCAGACAGAAAGGAAAAACCAGGATGTTGAGCAGTTCTTGCGTTGTTTTGTGGCAGACAATCAAGAGGGGTGGTCTGAGTTTCTGCCACTTGCTGAATTTGCTCTGAACAATCATACATCTTCTTCTGCTGGTTGTTCGCCTTTTTTTTGTTGTTCTGGGAGACATCCGTCGTTTGGGTCGTTCTACAAGTTGGGATCTGCCGTGCCTGAGGAGGAGAATTTTTCCGGTGATTTGGAGAGAGTTTGGACGGATGTGCGTGGTAATCTTCAGGAGGCCAACAGAAAATCTAAAGACTACTTTGATAGGAAACGACAGGAGGTTTTGTTCGCTGTTGGTGACATGGTCTGGTTGTCCTCTAGGAATCTGCGGTTGAGGATTCCTTCTAAGAAATTGGGTCCCAAGTTTGTAGGGCCCTTTAAGGTGCTTCAGGTTGTCAACCAATCTGCTGTTAGGTTGGAGGTTCCTACCTCCTGGAGAATTAATCCGGTATTTCATGTCTCTCTGTTAAAAAAAGCTGTTGTGTCGGATGGTGACGCCTCTGCCTCTGTTCCTCCGGTGGTGGAGGACGGGGAATATGAAATTTCTCGCATCCTTAACTCTAGACGGTATAGAGGTAGTTTGCAGTATCTTGTGGCCTGGAAAGGTTTCGGACCCGAGGATAACTCTTGGGTGAGGTCAGATGATGTTGCCGCGTCCAGACTTATCAGAGCGTTTCACAGGAGATTTCCTGATAAGCCTGGTCCTAGGGGATCCGGAGGATCCTCTTAGAAGGGGGGGTACTGTTAGAACCTTGCTCTTAGGTTTTTTCCTTTGCTGGTCACATGACCTTGTTGGCCTATTTAATCCTGCTCCGCCCTTCTGGCTTTGCTGGACTTCATTGTATAACTACTTTCTAGCTAGCCTGTGCTCTGTATCTAACTCTGTTAGTTTGCTTGGTCTACGGACCTCTATGTTCTATATATTTTGTTTGTTCGTCTGTCTGCTACTATTTCTGTTAGGAGGTGTCCCATTTTCCTCCCAGTCCTTAGTACTTGTAGGGATTCCTTCCCCACATCTATAGGTCTCCGTACAGACTAGCTTAGGACTTTAGCAGGTCTGATCGCAGGATCAGGTTCCCTGTTACATCGTAGGGATTCAGCTGAGTTCTATCGTAGGGACAGATCTCCTCTCTTTCCTTAGCTCTGGTAGCAGAACATAACATCTCCTGTCTTTCCTTAGTGCTTGTAGCAGATCATAACATAAAGACATTTAGCCTGTGGACAGTGAACAGCTAAAAAACTCTCCATTGTAAATAGTTGCACTTCTTAAAGTGCCCCCTATTGGTTTTATATTAATGCAACCTATGACCTCAGAACAAAAACCCGTTGGAGGTGGCCGAAGACGTGGTCCAACACCTGGATCATCTATGCCCTGCAGCCACCCCAGGGCCTCCGTTGAGGGTTTTGGACGGGTCCCTCATGTTCGTGTTTACCAGTTTGCACCTTACAGAAAAATGGACACCTGGTTGCAAATTGCACTGTGACCAGTTGACAAGTTTTATATGAAAAATGTGATGGCAAGAAAAATGTTTGATATGAAGAATGTTTATAAAGAAAAATGTTTTATATGCAAAAGATGTGTTTGTACCAGTGAAAAGAGTTTTATAATGTCTTATATATGTGAAGAAAAGAAAAATGCCTCCCATAAAAGGAAGAAGTTTCATGTTTATGATTAGTGTTGAGCCACCCCCGTAGTGTTCGAGTTCGGTTCGGTTCGTCGAACACCCGTGTGTTCGCCGAACTGTTCGTCGAACACCTTCGAACACCGTTAAAACCAATGGCAGGCAAACAAAAACACATAGAAACACATAGAAAACACCTTCAAAGGTGTCCAAAAGCTGACAAACTGCTCAGAAGACATAACTAACACATGGAAAAGTGACAAGTACATATAGTCATGCGAAAATAAAAGAGGTGGAGGAGTAAAAGGAGGGGGAGACACAGATATAGGCATGTCATGCCCTTCTAAAATCCAAAAAGTGAGAAGCCGACACGGCCAGTCCGCTCCTGCCCGTGCCACCTCCGTGTCGCCGGGTTTGTGCCAGAGCCGCGGTGAACCCTGACGGCCAGCCCCCCTCTCCCAATACTGGTGCCTGTCCGCTGGTGGGTCGAGCGAGCCCCCCTGTGGTGGAGGCAGCTCTAAGCTTTTTAATTTAAATTGTCTCTCTAATTTGAATGAATACACTTTAAATCCATTTACAAGTATCTATTGGAGGGCAAGTCTCATGCCAGCAGCCGCGGTAATTCCAGCTCCAGTAGCGTCCACTAAAGCTGCTGCAGTTAAAAAGCTTTTATAAGGATCGAGCTCGGCTGTCCACCGCAAGGCATCCTACTGCCAGTCCCAGCCCCTATGCCTTGGGGTGCCTCCTGATGCTCTTCACTAAGTATCCCATGGTCCCGAAGCATTTCCTTTGAAAAAATTAAGTGTCTAAACTACAGGTGGTGCAGCTTGCTTAACAGCCGGGATAATCCGCTGACTAGCAGACACTGCTACTAGGCACAAAGTATTTCCTGGGCTAGATGCAGTTAAAAATTTGTAATTAGATACTCTCGTTGGATGCTGAGAAAGCATTCCATAGAGTCTCCTGGCACGCCATATATGATTCTCTTAAAAAGCTTGGGGTAGGGGTCTAGGGGACCCTTTTATAGCCAAAATCACGGCCCTGTGTCGCAATACGTCACCTAGGCTGAAGATAAATGGAACTGTAGCACCCTGAGGGCTCGGTTGCTACAGACGTATTGCACCTCACCCAGAGGTGTGATATCTCACTCTCAGGTAAGGATGGAGTGTGGATCAGGACCCGACACCTGCATGCATTACACCACATTGCCGTGGGGCAGGGCGACCAATATGCCCCTGAGATGGGCACGACAGTCCCTGTCCCTGGCTGGAGTGGGGGGAGGGAACACTGAGGAAGGGGAACCCTGTAGTGCAGGAGCAGGGAGGAAGCAGTTCCTGGGTGCATTGAGAAGGGAGTATAAAAGGTGGGCACCATCTTAGTTCAGTGCAGAGAAGTCTGAGCAGAAGTGGCAGGGAGCAGGGGCTCTGCATGAGCTCTGTTCCAGAGGCGGGCCTAGTAACAGAGGCCCAGGCCTGGAAGAGGGAGAAGGAAGGAAGAGGAGCGGAGAAGGCTCCAGGAACGAGGAATGAAGGGATCCCAGGGGTGCGGACGGGCGAGTCGCCACCGCACGCCCGAATCCACCTGCGTGGAGGGGTCAGGCCAAAGGGGGAGACCGGTCCCCGAACTAGTGGAGGCAGGAAACGACCCTCAGCTAGAAACCGGAGGCTCTGACATTTTATGTGGCGCAGCCCCTCGCTACACCCGCTAGGAAGGCACCACATAGGGTCAGGGAAACTGGCGCCAAGTTTACCAAGAGGAGGCCCGAGGCAGCCGGACAGAAGTGTTGGTAAGAAAGGCCAGACAAAGGACACACAAAGGGGGTCCTGTGAAGTGCTCCAAAGTTATCTGGGAGTTGTCTGAGCCCCTCACCTGGTGAGCACAGTACGACGTGGGCAGCCGTTACCTGCAGACGTGGTCTGGATAATAAGAACTGTGAGTAAAGGCCCTGAACTGCATCACTGACTCCGTGTCGTTACTGCTGCTGCCCTGCACCATCACCCCCATCCTCCGCATACACTGCCCTGAGGCTATACTCCTCCCGTGGGGAGTTATGCTACGCTCTGCTGCACCCACAACACCAGCCTCAGCGGTCTGCCCTGTAGCGGCGGTTCACTCTGACCGCAATCCACGGGTGGCGTAGTCGGACATTTAAACATCAAAACCACATAAATAGTTCCGCCACTGGTTTGACCGCCCTGAGCCACGGAACCGGGTCGCCGCCACGAAGACTACAACCACCAGCATCCACCAAAAAGGGTCCGGCTCCGGGTGTCCCAAGGCCCAGGGGGTGCGTCAGAACATTTTCATCACCTTTCACAATCACCAATGGGACAAGGCAGTGATGTCCTCTGTCCCCTCTCTTATACATCCTAGTGACGGAGCACCTGCTCTCATCAATTCGCCATAACCCCAATATTAGGTGGATTGAGGTGGGAGGCACCGAGTACAAGTGCTCTCTATTTGCTGATGATGTCCTAGTATATATCACTCAATCACATATATCCATCCATGCTGTTATGGCTGAAATAGATCACTTTGTTACATGGTCAAATTTTAAAATCAATGCAGCGAAGTCTGAGGCCCTCGATGTCTCCCTCCCCAAATCCATATAGGATTCCATCCAGTCCAACTTTCCCCTTGCCTGGCCCTCACAGGGTATCAAATACTTAGGAATTCCTATTCATAGAGACCTCTCCCATCTATGTTATCTTAATTTTGGGCCCTTTATTGAACAACTCCATACAGACCACGGTTGGCAAGTTAGAACTGTAAGATTCACTACGTGAACCACTGGTGTTTTGTGGAAAAGCACATGTACACTGCGTTCCAAATTATTATGCAAAAAGTGTTTAGGAGTGATAAGGGAAGAATTTGTTTGTTTGTCAGTTAAACTCATTGATGGTGATGTGTGTCAGGGCTCTTTATATCACTGTAAGCAATTGCAGACACCTGTGCTAATTAGTTTGGCAGGTGTGTCCAATGAAAGGCAAGACTACTTAAGAAGGCTCTCTCACATTATTAAGCAGCCTACATTTTCTGCCAAAATGGGAAAGAAAAAGGATGTGTCGGCTGCTGAGAAGCAACAACTTGTGGAGTGTTTAGGTCAAGGCATGACTACAATCAACATTGTGCGATGATCAGGATGAAGTGTCTTGGCAATCAAGAAGTATGTAGCTGATTCACAGTACACACGTGTGCGTGCTGATAAGGGCAAATTGAGGACTCTTTCCTACAGGCAATTACGTCAGGTTGAAAGAGCAGCGGCAAAAAAGCCTTGTCATAGCAGCAGACAAGTTTTTGAAGCTGCTTGTGCCTCCAACGTCCCCCGAACAACAAGATGCAGGGTCCTTCAGAGGTTTGCAGCTGTGCATGCGCCATCCTGTCGACCTCCTCTATCCACTTCACACAAGCAGAAACGGCTCCAGTGGGCCAAACATTACATGAAGACTGATTTCAAAACTGTTTTGTTCACGGATGAGTGCCGTGCAGCGCTCGATGGTCCAGATGGATGGAGTGGAGGATGGCTGGTTGATGGACACCCCACGCAAACACGGCTACAGCGCCAACAAGGAGGAGGTGGAGTAATGTTTTGGGCTGGAATCATGGGGAGAGAGATTGTCGGCCCCTTTAGGATCCCTGAAGGCGCTAAAGATGAACTCCATAATGTATGTGGATTTTCTCAAACAGCACTTCCTGCCATGGTTCAAGAAGAAGAATCGTGTATTTCACAGCAAGATCATTTTTCTGCATGATAATGCACCATCTCATGCTGCACATAAAACATCTGCATCTCTGGCTGATATGGGCATAAAAGGGGACAAACTTATGGTGTGACCCCCATGCTCCCCTGACCTCTACCCCATTCAGAACCTTTGGAGCATCATTAAAAGGAGTGTCTATGATGGCGGGAGGCAGTTCACATCTAAGCAACAGCTCTGGGAGGGTATTCTGTCCTCATGCAAAACAATTGAAGCAGAAACCATCCAAAACCTGACAAATTCAATGGACGAGAGAGTTCAGAAGCTCCTTTCGAACAAGGGGTCCTATGTGAAAATGTAACATCACCTAGAATAAAGTTTTGAGTTGAAAACTGTTTGATTTCAGTTTCTAACAACCTGCTAATGCTTATAATTTCAAAAATAACCATTTTTTCTTTATTAAAATGAAAAGGTTTATCGAAAAATTTGGGGGATCTAAGAGTGTGGCAACCCAGTAGTCATGATTACTTCGAATTCTGACAATATGAGGGTCATGCTGCAGGTAGTGCAGCAAGAAGGCACTTATGTGCCTTGCGCATCTCGGAGCCCCAAAATTATTTTCCGGGCTAGATGCAGCTAAAAATTATTTTTAATTTTAAATCTGGTGAAGCTTTAGTATAGATGGCCTAATAGGATCAGTGCTGCACACTGCTACAAAGCCCAAATTATTTTCCAGTCAAGATACAGATAAACATGATTAGTAATTTGAAAGCTTAAAACGGTTGGTAGGGTGATTTTAACCAATCATCAAGCTTTTACTCTCCCCAGGATGACACAGGGGTAGAAAAGTCGTTTCGGATCCATGATTTGTTCATCTTTATGAACGTGAGTCTGTCTGCATTATCAGTGGAGAGCCGCGTGCGCTTATCTGTCAGCACACCACCAGCAGCGCTGAACACACGTTCAGACAGAACGCTGGCTGCGGGGCATGACAAGATCTCCAAGGCGTAAGTGGCTAGCTCCGGCCATTTATCCAGATTGGAAGCCCAAAAAGAGCAAGGGTCCAGTGACACAGTCGTGGCTTCAATGTTTACTTGGAGATACTCCTGTACCATCGTCTCTAGGCGTTGACTATGTGTCAGACTTCTTGTCTCCTGTGGCCTTGCAAAGGATGGGCTAAAAAAGTGGTGAAATGATTCCGCAAAATTGATGTTACCAGCAGATACTGTGGTTCTGTTACGGTTTGAGTGCTGAACACTTGACGGTCCCACGGTTGGCAAGTTGGAACTGTGAGATTCACTACGTGCACCACTGGTATTTTGTGGAAAAGCACATGTAAGATTCTGCAACAGTCTCTGCTGATACTCCTGCATGCGTGCATCCCTTTCTATGGCAGGAATAATTTCTGCAAATTTACTTTTGTACCGGGGATCTAACAGTGTGGCAACCCAGTAGTCAGGATTATTTCTAATTCTCACAATTCGAGGGTCATGGTGCTGGTAGTGCAGCAAGAAGGCACTCATGTGTGTTGCGCATCCAGGAGCACCAAGTCCCTGTTGTGTTGGTGGCGAGGTAACAATCATGCTTCCTTCCTCTGTCCTCTCCCCCCAACCTCGCACAACAGAAATGTGATCAAGGTCTCCCTCATCTGATGAGTCTTCCATCAGTTCGTCCTCCACTTCTTCCTGGGCTCCTGCACCTTCCTCACTAGTTTGGCTGCTACCATGCGCCCTGGTAAAACCATCTCCCCCACCCTCACATGCCTGCCGCCTTGGTGCTGCCAACCGTCTGGACCTTGCAGATGTTAGCCCTTCCGCATACAACTCCTCCTCCTCTACTTCCTCCACCTCCTCTTGTGCCACCACCTGACTCCGAATTCTGTTTAACATGTGCTCCAGCATGTAAATCACCGGAATAGTCATGCTGATAATGGCATCGTCAGCACTAAACATCTTCGTCGCCATTTCAAAACTGTGCAGAAGGGTGCATAGGTCCCTGATCTGAGACCACTCCTCCAGCGTGATTTGCCCCACCTCTGAATCTCGTTGGCCCAGGATATACGTCAGAACGTATTGCACCAGGGCTTGTCGGTGCTGCCACAGTCGCTGCAACATGTGCAGAGTTGAATTCCACCGGGTAGGCACATCGCATTTTAGCCGGTGAAGTGGCAGGCCCAACGACTTCTGTAGAGATGTAAGTCGCTGAGCTGCGGGATGCGAACGGCGGAAGTGAGCACACAGCGACCGTGCCCTCTGCAGAAGGCCATCTAGTCTGGGATAGTGGGCTAAAAATTGCTGGACAACCAGGTTCAACACGTGAGCCATACAAGGCACGTGTGTGACATTGCCCCGGCGAAGGGCCGCACCCAGGTTTGCAGCATTGTCGCACACGGCCTTCCCTGGTTTCAGGTCCAGTGGAGACAACCATTCATGAAATTGGTTCTCCAGAGCTGACCACAACTCCTCAGCTGTGTGACTCACATTTCCCAGACATTTCAATGTAAAAACCGCCTGATGACGTTGAGCCCTACTGCCAGCATAGTAAGGAGGTGTGCAGGATCCCTTCTGCGCAGTTAGAAAGCTTGTGGCATGACCAGACAGGCTTTGGGTGCAGGTGGAAGACCGAGAGGAGGTTGAGGAGGCAGAAGCAGTGGAGGAACTTTGACATAAAGAGGATTGACGCACAACTCGTGGGGACGGCAAGACTTGGACAGCAGCCCCTTGTCCTGCTGTCACCATAGTTACCCAGTGCCCAGTCAGCGACATGTAACGCCCCTGTCCATGCCTACTCGTCCAAGTGTCTGTGGTGAAATGCACCCTGTCACACACAGAGTTTCTCAAAGAAGCGGTGATGTTATGTGCGACATGCTGGTGGAGCGCAGGCACACCTTTCTTTGAGAAGTAGAGCCGACTGGGCATCTGGTACTGGGGCACTGCGACGGACATAAGGTCTCGAAAATCCTCTGTGTCCACCAGGCGTTAAGGCAGCATTTCTGTAGCCAAGAGCTTGCAGATGGTGAAATTCAACCTCTTAGCTTTCTCATGGCTAAGAGGAAATGGTCTTTTACTTGTCCACATCTGAGGGACCGAGGGCTGGCTATTGTGCTTAGATGGGGTTGATAAGGGTGTCCCCGGCAAACTGCCGGTCTGTGAGGAAGATGCAGGCGGACATTTTAGGTTGCCTTGATCCAAAGGTGGTGCTATCGATGTCGGACAGCGCTCAACACCAGCTGGTGTTACCACCTCCAAAGAAAATGATGACCTGCCAATCACGCTGGCTGTTGCGGGTAAAGAGGTAGTAGGTCTGCGCCCCAAAACAGGTGTGACTGCTGTCCCCCCAGTCACAGAGGATGAAGAGGCCGCGGATGCACAAGATATGGCAGACGGTGGTTGGCCCGGCCGGCTAGGCCGCATTGTAGCACACTGAGCTTCCCACTGCAACTTATGCTTCATGTCCATGTGCCGGTTCATGCATGAAGTACTCAAACTATGTATTTTTTGGCCTCTACTTAGCTTTTGCTGACAAATGTTACAGATAACACGAGTTGGGTCATCTTTATCGATCTGAAAAAATGCCCAGGCTATGCAAGGCTTAGCACCCATGCGACCTGAAGAGCCACCACGACTTGTGGTGAGAGGCAGAGTTGTGTTTGAGGATGCAGTTGTTGACGTGCTTCCAGTACTACGTCTCTGTCCAGGAAGGCGCAACCTGACCTCGTCGTCACTAGCATCTTCCTCCACCTCCTCTGCTGACCTCATCTCTTGGCTGACTGTGGGTTGACAGTAAGTGGGATCTCCGACCTCATCATCATCACCCTGTGCGTTATCACACCCGTCGTCCTCAGAGCCAACCTGTTCCTGCCCTGACAAAAAACTAAAGTTGTCGCTCCAATCAGGTATTTGAGTCTTATCATCGTCTTCCTCATTGTCTCCACCAACAGGAGTTACAGTTTGGGAATGAGGGTCTACATTATGGTCAGAACCTTCTGCGTCTGGTCCTGGATCCGACTCATAAAGATTCTGGGCATCAGTGCAGATCATTTCCTCGTCTGGATTCACAGAAGCGCTGGAGTCGACCTCTGATTCCCAGGCTATAGTATGAGTAAACAGCTCTGCAGACTCAACCATCTGTTCTACCTCATACTCAGACGGGCAGCTGGAGATTTGGGAGCTGTGAGGAAGCAAGTGCGATTTGGGTGACACCTTTGAGGACTGGAGTATTTGTGATGTTGAAGTTGATGTGGAGGAGAGCCCACTTAAAGGAGCACTTGATATCCGTTGAAGCACCTGCTGTTTTTGTGCCTCATCTGGAATTTGTAGCGATTGGCGTGGCCGTAAGAAAGGGATCTTATCACATTGTCCGCTAAAAGAAGTAGACATTTTAGTTTGGCTGGAAGATGGTCTTTCTTCTGCAGATGTTACTGTTGCTTTAACACCTACCCCACGGACACAACCTTTTTTCCCCTTCCCAACACGCCTATTCCCCTTTCCACCAGCAGCAGGCCTTTTTCCACTCATTTTGGTGGTTAACTAATTCACAATTCTGGAGTTGTTTGCACAAAAAAACAATGGATGGTAACCGAGCAGAGCTGAGTGGCCAAACTGTGGTATTAGGCCAAAACTATTGGCTGGGTTAGATGCAGAAAAAAATTATTTTGAATTTGCAACCTGATGGAGGTCAGTATAGATGGATTAATAGAACAAGACCCACACACAGCTAGAAGCCCAATATTTTTTCAGAGGTAGATGCAGGAAAAAAATATATTCAGTTTGCAACCTGATGGAGGTCAGTATAGATGGACTAATACAACAAGTCCCACACACAGCTAGAAGCCCAAATATTTTTTCAGAGGTACTGTAGATGCAGATAAAAATTTGTTTTAATTTGCAACCTGATGGAGGTCAGTATAGATGGACTAATAGAGAAAGTCAGACACACTACTAGAAGGCCAAATATTTTTTCAGAGGTAGATGCAGAAAAAAATATATTCAGTTTGCAACCTGATGGAGGTCAGTATAGATGGACTAATAGAGAAAGTCCGACACACTACTAGAAGGCCAAATATTTTTTCAGAGCTAGATGCAGAAAAAAATTATATTCAGTTTGCAACCTGATGGAGGTCAGTATAGATGGATTAATAGAACAAGACCCACACACAGCTAGAAGCCCAATATTTTTTCAGAGGTAGATGCAGAAAAAAATATATTCAGTTTGCAACCTGATGGAGGTCAGTATAGATGGACTAATACAACAAGTCCCACACACAGCTAGAAGCCCAATATTTTTTCAGAGGTAGATGCAGAAAAAAATATATTCAGTTTGCAACCTGATGGAGGTCAGTATAGATGGACTAATACAACAAGTCCCACACACAGCTAGAAGCCCAAATATTTTTTCAGAGGTACTGTAGATGCAGATAAAAATTAGTTTTAATTTGCAACCTGATGGAGGTCAGTATAGATGGATTAATAGAACAAGACCCACACACAGCTAGAAGCCCAATATTTTTTCAGAGGTAGATGCAGAAAAAAATATATTCAGTTTGCAACCTGATGGAGGTCAGTATAGATGGACTAATACAACAAGTCCCACACACAGGTAGAAGCCCAAATATTTTTTCAGAGGTACTGTAGATGCAGATAAAAATTAGTTTTAATTTGCAACCTGATGGAGGTCAGTATAGATGGACTAATAGAATGATGCTATGCCCAAAAGATTTTACTTCACTAGGTGCAGTAAAAAAATTGGTATTCTATACACAGGTGGTATATCTTGCAACACAGATAGGCTACTCCACTGACTAACACACTCTGCAATAGGCCAAAAAGGATTAGCTTTGCTAGATTCAGCCAAATGCTGTGAAAAAAACTTGCACAGCACTGGCACAGACCTGCCTGGCAAAAACTGATAGGAACTGATGTAACCTAGTCCTGAAAAGGACTCCAATTACAATTAGTCTTTACTCCCACAACCTATCTATTTAAGAGCACAGACCTCCCTGATAAAAGTCGTAGGAAATGCTGTAACCTAGTCCTTAAAAGGACTGCAATCACAACTATTCCCTACTCCCAAGCTATCTGTATATTTGTGCGAAAATTGGCTTGAAATTAACAAGGTATAGCGCACACAGCAACAGCGGTGCCGTCTAACACGCAGCTGCAGCAGTGAGAAAATGGTGGCGACGGGGAAAATGGCTTGGTCTTATAGGGCAAGGACATGTGACATACACTGCCAATGACACATGCCCTTGCTTGTGTGAAAAAAAGCACTTCGCTCCGTGTGTGCGCTGCTGATAGGCTGACAGATTGCACCTCCCCACTGCAAATGCGGGAAAGAGAAAAAAAAATGGAGATCTTCATTGTTCCTGCAGAGATCCATCCCCTGCCCCTCCCCCCACCCCGCTGTACACTCAAACTGCGTATTAACATTAATTTTCATCATTACTGAGAAAAAATCCAGTTATGATTTTGGTGCACGAACAGTTATCGAACATAACCTCGAACAGCCGAATTTTTCTCAAATTGTTCGTGTTCGCCGAACGGCTCGAACACCGCCCAAAACAGCTCGAATTTGAGATTGGCGAACAGTTCGAGTAGAACAACGCTCATCTCTATTTATGATCTTATATGTGATGCATCAAAAATTTTGCATGTCTTAATATACCCTGTCTTTTACTCTGTTCCAGCCCGCGGACATGCTGTGTATTACCAGGGGGGGGGGGTGGCACCCCTGGGGGTTCAGTCGCCACAGAGGTATTGCATCTCACCCAGAGGTGTGGTATCTCACCCTCAGGTAAGGAAGGAGTACAGCTCAGGACCTTAACACCTGCATTCACTACACCACATTTCCGGGGAATAGGGCGAGATTGCTCCTACGGGAGAGCACAGTCCCTGATCCCTGGCTGGAGTGGGGGGAACCACCTAGAGGGGGGAAACATGTAGTGGATGGGGTGGAGGAAGTAGATCCTGGGAGCACTTGAAAGGAAGCTGTAAAAAATAGAGACACCATCTTAGATCAGTGTTCAGTCAGAGGAGGAAGGTGACAGGAGCAGAGGCTCTGTATGAGCTCTGCTCCAGAGGCGGGCCTGGACAGTGAGGCCCAAGTCTGAAGAGAAGGAGAAGCAAGGAGGAGAGGGAGCAGGAAAGGCTCCAGGAGGAGAAGAGAGGGGACCCTAGGGGTACGGGCCGTGCAGAAAGCCACCCGTACGCCCGCTGCTACCAGGAGGTAGAGGGGTCAGGCCAGAAGAAGGGAACCGGATCCCTCAACTATTGAAAGATTGCAAGTTTTAGCTAGAAACCGGAGGCTGCAGTACTTTAAGTCCTGTAGCCACAAGTCCACGCCAGTCTCACCGAGAAGGTAGCCACATAGGACCCAGGGGACGGAACATACGTCGCCCGCCAAGGCCCGTGGGTACCGGATTGGAGTCACTAGGTGTGAGGTGCAGGGAGAAGGCCAGATAAAGGACACACAGAAGGGGGTCCTGCTAAGTACTCCGGAGCTACCTGGGGGTGGACTGAGCCCCTCACTGAGTAAACACAGGACGACGTGGGAAGTCGTGATCTGCAGTGATGACTTGGAATGAAACAACTGTGAGTAAAGTACCTGAGACTACATCCCATTGACTCCGTGCTTATTACTGACTCCCTGCATAATAACCACCCTCATCCACACACACTGCCCTGAAGCTAACTCCTCCTGTGGGGACTTATACCACCCTTGCTGCAAAAACCACCAGCTTCAGAGGACTGTTCCGCAGCGGCGGTCTCTATTAACCGCACTCCACAGGTGGCGTAGTCGGACATTATATAACCTATATACATCTACTACCCTTGGATTGACCACCTAGTTCACGGACTGGGTCACCGCCACGGTGACTACAACCCCCAGCATCTACCGGCCCGGCTCCGGGTACCCCACGGCCCAGGGGGCGCGTCATCTAAGGTGCTGTCAATCTGCATATTTTAAGACTGGTAACTCTAATGAACTTATCCTCTGCAGCAAAGATATTTCTTGATCTTCCTTTCCTGGGGTGTTCCTAATGAGAGACAATGTCATCTTTTAGTGATTGATTATTTTCATGACTACACTTAAGAATACCTTCAAGGTTCTAGCAATTTTCCAAATTGACTGACCTTCATGTCTTAAAGTAATGGACTGTTGTTTGACTTAACTTAGTTGAGTGTTTCTTTCCTATTCTGACTTAGAACAGCTGTGGAATAGGGCTCAGCACTGTAAGGGACTGTGTATCAGCACTGCCTCTGCAAAACACACCTGATGGTCACAGAGGCAGGCAAATCAACAAATGAACTCTTGACAAGGTACACGTGTTCATCAGAATCATTCTCAGGTGTAAAGCTGTCAAAGCAAAAGGGGGAGGGGGTGAGTAATCTAAGGTTCAACACATATTCTGGTTAATTTCACTTGTGGTTCTTTTTCCCTTCGTAGTTTTGCTGCCTTCAGTCTGAATCTATAATGTGCACATTCTAATAAGAGCAAAGAAAACTTTTGCAAGAACAGGTGTGTCCAAACTCTTGACTGGTACTGTACATCGCCAAACTTTAGATTTTTAACAACCTCCCTCAAACCCCCTACTAATGTCCCCAAAATATATGTACTTTGGCAGGGGGTGGGGGCTTGAACATGTTTTACTAAGCCCCACACATTTTGTGACTGGTTCACGGGACTGTCCGAACAAAATTGGAACTGTTGTCCACGACTGATGATTCTGATTTGCTAATTGATGCATACAAGCAAATTACAATATTCCTCCAGACTAGATGCCAGACACACTACCCACTCTCCCAAATTCTACTTCTGGAGGCAAAATGGTGGGTGCTCTTTGTACCCAATTGGTTAACACTTGCTGAAAGTCTCTTTATGCCTCTATATGCATAAAATAGGTGGAATAAGGAGCCATCTATCTTGTTTCCAACCTCTCAGTCTCGTTTATCCAGACATTCCATCCAGGGTGGAAACACTTTGTGTGTGGAATATCCTGCATGAGTGCAAAATAATAAAAAGCATGTGTATATTAAAACAGGATCAACTTAATGGGGAATAAGCATTGAGCTACATTAATATTCTATTACAGTGAAAACCTCATATTTAATAAATTTTCCCCAATTTTTTCTTTTTGTAACGCTTAACTCTATTTTTGTAAGTTAAATGCCAATCCAAAGAACTGGCGCTTTACAAGGTTTGATTTATGTAAAGAAAATAGCTTCCACTGTTATTTCACGTATATACATTTTACACAGCGGGCAGAAAACTCCTGACCAAAATAAGGGATATTATTCTTCTGCAGGAGAAAGGATTTCTAAACAACGTTCTAGAGCCGTGATACAAGAAAAACATTCTTGACATTATTTACACTACAAACCGGGAGATCTGACAACGAGAGCGGAGAAGACGCGGCCGCCAAGAGAAGTCGTCAATTTTGGACCCTGAAATTATATCGGTGGTGTTTTAAAATAAGGATTAAAAAAAAAAATTGAAAAGAAAATACTGTCGGCACAAAACGACTGGTAAAACAAAGCACAAGTGCACCCTTGGTGTGGCCGTGCAGTTCAGTGCAACTTTTTTTGCATCTATCTTCGCTACCCCTCTTCCTTGATTGACAGCTCTGGCTTTTCAAGAGTCAGAGGATGGCAAAAAATAGATGTAAAACTAGTACGTAGGAAACTGGACCCTACTGCTCATTCACACCAAGGGTGCTCCGGGAACATGAGCTTGGTTTGGACAGTCATTTTGCACTGACAGACCTCCTACAATAGTGCCAAAATGTCGTAAGTTATCCTCTTTTATTAACATTTTTATTCTGTACTCCCAACATTTGAAAATGGGGGGGGGGGAGATCTAGTTCTCCTATATGTCTAAGCAATGAATTAAAATTTATTGCAGCCACTTCATACACGGAGCAATTTACCACACACATGGATGCACATAATAGCAACTTATATGCATAAATATAGGTCTATGCATACATAAAACTCATTTTATACATGAATTTACACATGTATGCTTGAGCACACCTACCACATACATGCTCACATATGCACACTTACTCCATACATAGACACACATTGCTAAGCCTTAGACCATGAGAATACAAATGTACTCTCTCCACATACACACATACGCGCACTCTACCTATACATATATGTATACACATGCATGCTCACTACATACGTAGATGCACAAATATGTACGTCCCTTCCTTCATGGACACTTTCTACATACACGTGTGGACACTCATTTTATACATGGACACCCACAAGAACTTACCTGCAAGCTGGACGTATACTTTACATGGGTATTCCAGTTCAGACAGCTTATCACTTACCCAATGGATAGGTCCCAATCGTTAGATACATAAGAGTCTGCCTGTTAGGAATCCATAGATTGCAAGAATGGAGAACTTCCTTGTCCACCAGTCTTAAGTTGCCAAAAGATCATGGTCAGGAGAAGTTAAAAGAAGCAGCTGATTGAATGAAGTGGTAGACCCCTTGCACAAGGTATATGGCACTGATGAAGACAGTCAAGTGCTGCATTCTTCAGTGATATAGACTTTGACAGGAGCAGCTGGATGCCTGGGCAACCAGCTGCACCATTTGACACAACCAGGCTGCAGTTTTGCAGTTGGGGATGAATGGAGAATGTATCTACTTCACCAGCCTACTGGCAATCAGTGGGAGTCCCACACCATTGTAATATGGCAGTGATGAGGATAGTTGAGCCTTGTCTTCTTCAGTGCTATAGACTTTGACTGTAGACCATGTGTGCAACCAGCTGCTCCATTTGACACCACCTTGTGTTGGGGATGAGTGGGGAATGTGTGTCCCCTTCACCCTCTTACTGTCAATCAGTGCGAGTCCCACACCAATCGAACATGGCACTGATTTTGATTGTTGAGCTCTGCGTTCTTCAGTGACATACACTTTGACTGGAGCAACCAGCAGCTCGATGTGACACCACCTTGCGCTGCGGTTGAGTGGGGAATGTATGTCCCCCTGCTGGTGATTGGTGGGAGTCCCACACCAATCTAACATGGCACTGATAAATATAGTTGAGCTCTTCTTTTTTCAGTGCTATAGGCTTTGATAGGAGCAGCAGGGCACACGGGCAACCAGCTACTCCATTTGACACCACCTTGTGTTGGGCATGAGTGGGGAATGTGTCCCCCTCATCCTCTTACTGGCGATCAGTAGGAGTCTCACACTAATTTAAAATGGCACTGATGAAGATTGTTGAACTCTGCGTTCTTCAGTAATATAGAGTTTGACTGGAGCAGTAGGGTACATGGGCAACTAGCTACTCCATGTGACACCACCTTGCGCTGAGGATGAGTGGTGAATGTGTATCTTTCTACTGGTGATCGGTGGGAGTCCCACACCAATCTAACATAGCATTGATAAATATGGTTGAGCTCTGCGTTCTTCAGTGGCATAGACTTTGAATATATCATCAGGTCGCATAGACAACCAGCTGCTCCATTTGACACCATCATGTGCTGGGTGTGACTTGGGGAATGTGTATCCCAATGCTGGTGATCGATAGGAGTCCAACACCCATCTAACAATTATTACCTATTATTATTATAATATTATTATTATAAATTCTCTAAACCCCTTTAACTCTCGGGACATTTCCTTTACAAAAGCTCCAATCCATTTAATAGAATCATAGAATGTTAGAGAAGGGACCTCCAGGGTCATCATGTCCAACCCCCTGCTCAATGCAGGATTCACTAAAGTTGCTCTTGAATCCTCCATTGCTCAACTAAAATATGACAGTGAACTTTTTTACTTCTTCCTCATTATAACTAATGGAAATATGTGTTTCTGCCTTATATTTGCATCACTCAATTTTTTTTGTACCCATCACCACCTTCGTCCTCTGGAGCATCATTCCGCCACTGCTCTCAGCCCGCCTTGATTCTTCTACGGCTGCCACTGTCCGGTGGAGCTCTTCATCCATCTACCGGCCAGACGACCTTTCCACCAACCCCTTGTTGATCCGTTCGTCCCTTAATGAATATTATACCCGGCGACATTTCTGTGTCGAAACGAGGATCTGAGCTAAACAGGAAACAATTTATGTCCCCCGGAGCCTTTTAACAAATCGATGCAACTATTTGTAATTGCTTGTTTCACAAGATTAAAAGAGCTTAGCTGTGATCTTCACCCGTGCTCCTCAGGCCAGGGTGACCTGCGTTCTTTAAAAAAAAAAAAAAAATGCATTGTGGGTAATCAGCACCTATTTCCATCAGCTAATCCATATTGTTAATATTCCTGGGATTTTAATGCAGATACAATTTATTGCTGATCAAATGTGGTTACCTAAATTGCTGTTGCTAGTCGACAGTTTAACTGTCTTTATTAATTACGGGATAATTTAATGCCGGTGCACAAGCTCTTGTGTTGGTCATTTTTACAGTTCAGGCAGTTATCAGCCGCATGACGAACCGTTTTAGCATTTTCAATGGAAATTTGGTAATATGATGTGATAAAAATGTCATTTAGCGGTGAGTAATGTTTAGTGGTTTATGGATGATTAATCCCCGGGGACCACACACCTTCAAATTAACAATATACATTGAAGAATTATATTTAAGCCATTTTCTGATGTTTGGAGGACGCATAAAACTGTCTGTTTTATTCTTTCGAATAAATAAAATCTTTAGCGGCACTTGGGAATGGTACTTTACACATCGTTCTACTGGGCATTAGGGTGCGATGACTTAACACACAGGTCTAAGAGGAGGAAATGAAGGGAAAAAAACACCAATAAATACAAAAGAAATAAAATAATACTATTTTATGTAGAACACAAAATAAATTAAAAAATTAAATAGTAGTTTTAGTTTGCAGTAGGAATCGTGATGGACGGTGGAGCCCGTTAAAATTCAAATTTGCAATATTTTGTTTTAATCTTTCCTTATAAATGAAGGCGGCCTTAAAGGGGTTTTCACATTAAATAATTTATTCTGTGAAAAATCGCTAATGATATAATGAATTGGGATCCCAACCGATCAGGAAGGTTTCCCATGTGTGAAGAGGTTGATGACTCCTGTATCTTGGTCATAGAAAAGTTAAGGGGTCACTAGGGATGAGCGAACTCGTGGAAGTTTGGGTTCGTCTGGTTCGGATGAACGTTAGTCCAAAGTTCAGTTCGGGTACCAGATCTTGACCCTGGAGCTGGACACCATATAAGTCAATGGGGACCCAAACTTTGGTGATGTAAAATGGTCGTAGTAAGGGCTAGGGGGCTGAAAAAGGAAGCATAATGGGGTAAGAGAAAGACAATTGCCCTGCAAACAAATGTGGATAGGGAAATTATTTAACATAGCATTATAATAAAGAAAAATAAAAAATAATAGCCTTGAACCAAGAGGCGGAGGTCCAAGTGGAACAGTGCCTTGCATGTGTGGCTTACAGTATTTGTTAATAAATTAATAAAATAAATGAAAAAAAATGACGTGGGGTACCCCCTATTTTTAATAACCAGCCAAGAGAAAGCAGACAGCTGTGAGCTGGTCTTATTACGCTGGAAAGGGGCCAATATCCATTGACCTTCCCAGTCTATCAATATCTGCCCCAGCTGTCTGCTTTGCATATGCTGGTTATTAAAAATGAGGGGACTCTTAAAAAAAAAAAAAAAAAAGTTGTGAGTTTCCCCTATTTTATATAAACAGCTAAGGCAAAACAGACAGCTGGGGGCTGATAGCACTAGGCTAAGAAGGGTATATGGATATTGGCCCAATCCCAGCCTAATAAGATCTTCCCTCAGCCACCCCAGAAATGGCGCATCCATTAGATGCACCAATTCTAGCACTTTGCCTCGGCTCTTCCCAATTGCCCTGGTGCGTTGGCAATCGGGGTAATGGGATTGTGGGGTTGATGTCAACTGTGTAATGTCCTCGGACATCAAGCCCACAGGTTAGTAATGGAGAGGCGTCAATCAGACCCCCCCACTACTAACCTAGTAAGTAAAAAAAGAAAACAAAATTGAAAAAACACACAGAAAAATATAGTACTAAGATTTGAAAGTTCTCAGTGGTTGATACCATCTTTTCAGATAGTCATTAAAAGGTAACAAATTATAAGCTTTCAAGACTACTCAGGTCTCTTCAGCAGGCATAGAATAACACAAAATATGAAGTCACATATTTATGTACAAGAGGAATAATGCAATAGATGAGACAAGTGACATGAAGCAGAACTATCAATCTGGGACGGGGGGGGGGGGGGACAGTTGTGGCTGCAAGTACAGCTCATAGCTAAGGAGTGTGGACGTTTTATTGTCCTGTGATTGATGTCTGGTCCATGGTTGTGATGCCCCCAAACGATCTGAGGAGCACATTCCTTAGATAATATAGAAAGACATTAAATCCATGTGATACATTCATTCCTGCAATGAGTGTGTCAAAATTTGTCATAAGTTTATACTTCCAAATTTTCCTGTCTCTCTGAGATTTGAAGTTACCTTTTAATACCAGTAATTTCATGTCCATGATGCTGTAATCAGGGATACAAAAATGTTTGACCACAGGTAGATCTATTCTTTTTTCTTTTATTTTGTGGTGATAAGAATTCATCCCTGTTCTAAGTTTTTGCCCTGTCTCCCCAACATACAGAACCCCAGCTGGACATTTGGTGCATATAATTAAGTACACTACAGTAGATGTGATACAGCTGAAAATACCTGGGATCTTGTAGTCTTGATGTGAGTTGGGAATCTTTATCTTGTCCATGGTCATTATAAATGGACAAGTTTTAATTTTTTTTCTGTTTGCAGGAAACATTCCTGCAGCTGCTGGAGAGGACGGGGATCTTCTGACAATTATGCTTTTTAAATTTGGGGGCTGCCTAAAACACAGAAGTCAGAAGCTCCCTGTCGTCTCCAACAGCTACAGGAACCTTTCCCTGCCACTAGAAAAAATGTAGAACCTGTCCCCCCATTTTTAATAACCAGCAAATGCAAAGCAGACAGCTGTGGGCTGATATTAATAGGCTGGGAAGGTCCATGGATATTGTCCCCTTCCCAGCAGAAGACCAGCTCACAGCTGTCAGCTTTCCCTTGGCTGTTTATTACAAATAGGGGGTACCCCACGTCAATTTTTTTAAATTATTCATTTTACTCTTTCCTTCACTTTAGCAGCTTTGGCATCCGTGATCTGGCGGTTATACAGGCCGGGTCATGGGTGGCGCAAGTCAATCACAGCCATGCTCCGGAAGTGCCCACAGCTTAAAAGCTTGTTGATTGGCTGCGCTGCAGCCTTTCAACAAGATCTATTAAGCATCCGAACTCAAAACAGTAATACAGACACTAGGTGTCCGGTATAGACCCCGAACTTTACAGTCTGGTTCGTTCATCCCTGGTGGTAACGCATGCACACTACTGCTCCATTTACACAGGGGATTTTGGTACCAGCGATCAATCATACATTAATTATCTAACCTGTGATTGATCACTAGGGGTGTAACCACTGAGAACCCAACCAATCAGGAGGGTCCCAAAGTCCAATATGTGCATGCATGACCTCTGCTCCATTTGCTTCCATGGAGTTGACAGCTCAGCTAGTCGCATAGAAGTGATAGTTACGCATGCGCACTACAGCTCCATTTACACAGGAGACTTTGGTGCCATTAATCTCCCATCCTGTGGGTGGTCCCTCAGAAAACCACCCTATTTGGAGGGTCCAAAGGGGTTGACAGCTCAGGTATTTGCATCAGTCATACGGAAGTCGTGAAGCAGTTGTGCGTATGCGTGATCATCAATTTTTGTGACTGATGGAGATACCCAAGTTGTAACCATCAGACAGAGGACTTTGGGACCTTCCTGATAGGTGGGGTCCCAATGGTCCCAGCCCCAGCGATCATCCACAGGATGGGAGATTAATGTATAATTGTTGGTAAAGTAAGCTGTTGTGCACATGCGTGATTATACATTAATCTCCCATCCTGTGGATGCTCCAATAAGGAGGGTCTCAATGAAAAGTGCATGTGTGCTCGCACCTCGAATGTCTCCATTAGTCATATAGAAGTGGTGGTTAAGTATGCGCACTACCGATCCATTAACATAAGGGACCTTGGTACCAGTGATCATAAATCAATCTCCCATATTTTGGATGATCGATGGGCCTGTCACCCTTGGGACCCACACCAATCATAAGAGTACCAAAGTTCCCTGTGTGAATGAAGTGCAAATGCGCATGCGCGACTACTGCCACATTCATTTTCAAAGTACTGACAGTCCAGTTACTTTCATGAGTCATACACACACACTACTGCTCTATTTAGATAGGGGACTTTTGTACCCTTGTTCTCCTGAGCCCCAACGATCACACATTTATCATTTATCCTGTGGATAATTGAGAAATGGATTTAGTGGTAAAAGAAGTTGTGTAGTCAGATACTTCAGTCTTTTTGTTACCCATCCCCTACTGTACTTGTACTTGTTGCTACCTACACACTGACTGTTCAGACACGCTCTCATAACTCTCTTCTGTCTGCATCGGTCTCTTGTTACTGCGTGTTCCTCTTTGCAGGTAGCAGGCACTTCAGAAAGGACAGAGTTTCAGTGCAGGCACACACTCATCCCTCCTTCCTCCAGCACTAGCTCGCTGCTCACTGAATCACACAGTCACAAGAGACCAATGCAGATAGAAGAGAGGTATGAGAGCATGTCCGAGCTGACAGTGTGTTTGCACGCGCTCACTGGTTTCCTGCAGTGTCGGTGCGAACGTGCAGGGCTTCAGTTTAGACAGCGCTTCATCTAGCCAAGCAAATGCAGTCAATCAACCTAAAGGGGAAGTATTGAGGATGCTAATTGAGGGAGCAGAACAATGCACTGGGCCCTTGCCTGCGCAAGGGAGGCACTGAGGAGCCCTCATTTGTATATTTAATAACTTTGTGAGTTTAACTTCCCCATGTAGGACTGTAAAAGTGGTTTAATTTTCTTTGAGGGGTGACATACTCCTTTTAATTAGTCACAATGATTTGAGAGGGTATAGAGACAAAATTAGTAGGGAGGGATACATGCTGGTAACGATAACGCCCAGTTAATTAATTATTCATACATTTGCAGGAGGAATAACCGAGGAATAACACAGCAGAAAATCCATTTTTTTTTTTTTCCAAAGGAAATGCAAATAATTACCAAACATGACGTCATGGCAGTTGGCGGGTTCTGCTTAAAAACACCCACTACTTCTGTATTTTATAGACGGAAATGCCTGTTTTGAGGTTTACAGTCCTCTAAATCTTGGAGAAAAAGCTAAGACTGGTTCTGTGTCTGAATATCCTGAGGTTGCAGTGAGGATCCATCTCGCTAAAATGTACTCTCGTTATCAGATAAGCACCAGTGATTCCACTGTTAATTAACCTTTAGCATCGTCAGTGCAGAGCTTAATTGAACTTCATTAGTGCGTGCGCGTAGTACCACCTAATACAATGCTTTTGTTTGGTGCCTGTTTTTTTTTTATTCTCTGGCTACAGATATAAAATAATGATATTCCAAGATTTTCAAAGCATTTTCCGATTGGATTCAAATCAAGAGGGGGGGGGGGGGGGAATGAAAATACACCATTATTAGATTTTGTCTTATTTGCTAAAGAAGGGATATTGGCCAGATGGAGGTGATAAAATCTCCAAACTGAATAGTTCGGAGCGATCATGACGTAGAAAAGATTGGCAATGCTCTATAAATATATGTATATGACTTTGGCACACCCCGAAGAAGATTAGAGGACTCAAGATAAGAAATGAGAACATTGTAATTTTTCCCCAAAATTTGGATTCACCAGAGTCCAAATTTTGGAGAGACTTGATTTGCATGAAACCAGTAAAAAGGTGCCCAGTTGGCTGCCATTTTGCTAGAGACTGAGAACAGGAAGGGGTAAAAGAAATTACATTCATCTGCCCTTGTATCTGCCCTATCCTCCGATCAGCTCTTCAGTTGCCATCTCCTCTTGGCCACTTCTGGGTCTTCTCTGTTGACTTGGCCTCGCAGTCATGTTGGGTGCAACACAAGCCATTAATGTCTATGATGTCCCTTGCATCCCATGTGACTGTGTGGAGCATAGTTGTGGCACCCCAGGGGTCTGGTTGCCACAGTGGTAGAAATACCATGTCTGAGAGTGAGCATGGGTTTTCCAGGTCAGGAGCATTATTGCCTGCCACACCTCCAGCCCCAGTCCAGGGAGGGGAGGAACCTGCCCTTTATAAACTGGATCTGGGGCGGGGTTAGTTAGTTAGTTCCAGAGGAAGGGACAGAGCGGCAGCAAGGAGCTCTGTAGGAGCCAGGAGCTGAAAGCCAGGGACTGGAGCAGAGAGCTCGTCCTGGCAGAAGACGCAGAGAACTGGACACCGGAGTCCGAGGCTGTGGGGATTATACATCCAGCAGCAGAAACCACACAGCAGGGGATTTCTGGTCCTCTGGCCATAGAAAGCCTGGAGGCTCAGTCACACGCAAGGGACCGGCACCACCATCGAGGAGCGGAAGGTACCAAAGGCCCCAAGTCACCAGCCATACGGGTGAGCACCACACGGTACACTCAGGGACGTGGGCTACTACACGACTACAGCAAGGTAGCCAGGAAGAGTGCAGTCAGACGGGAAGGCCTACACCTCCACCTGGCCAGGGGGACTCTTGTTCGCTCACAGACTGACCAGGCCTCTAATGTTAGCCAGTACTCCCGGCAGGGCCTTCTTCATTACCAACAGTAAAGACCCTGAACTGCACTGCACGGACTCTGAGTCATTTCTGCTGCGCCCACGCACCACAACCCTCGCCATCTGTAGACGCTGCCCTGAGGCTATGCTCCTCCCGTGGGGAGTTATACTACCCTCTGCTGCGCACACAACATCAGCCTCAGCGGTCTGCCCTGCAGCGGCGGTTCTCAGTGACCGCAATCCACGGGTGGAGTAGTCGGACATTTAAACATTAAAAACCAAATAAACAGATCCGCCACTGGTTTGACCACCCTGAGCCACGGGACCGGGTCGCCGCCACGGAGACTACAACCCCTAGCATTACACAGAAACCCGGCTCCGGGTATTCCCCCACACACGGCCCAGGGGGCGTGTCAACTTTGGCGTAGTCTGCAGTATTTCGTGCCCGTAACCACCGGGTACTGCGTGCCTGAAGAAAGACTGTGATATTTACCGTGGTGAAGTTTCCCGCCATCCGCAGCCGTTTTCCCGCCATCCACCGCCATTTTCCCGCCATTGGGCGCCATCTTTGGGATGCCGCGTGGGAAGAAGAGGGGCGTGGAAGCCAAAAGCGCGCGAGAGCTGAAGCCCCGCCTTACACACTGATGCTGCGCGAAGTCCTGGAAGGAGCCCAGCGGACGCCGACGTCACCAGAGCGCCACGCAAGGTCCTCGACCCCAACGATCGCCTGCGGAGCCACGGCCTACGGAGCCACGGCCTACGGAGAAGAAGCAACGGAAGGTAGGCCACGTTTAACTAGGGGGGAGGAAGACACCAGGAATGGAGGGAGCTCCCACCGCCAGCACGGCTGCTGACGCAGTGATGCCGTTCACGATGCCGTATATCCACGGAGCGGCATGGTTACCCCAGTACTCAGCGGAGTCGCATACCCTGAGCGACTTTAAAGAAAGACTGTATAGCCTATTCAAAGTATACCCCCTGTCCGAGGAACAAAAAGTGAGCATCCTGACAGGCCAGTTAATCGGAGCAGCACAAATATGAAGTGAAGTCCTGGTCAGCCAGGGAAAAGGGGACTGTAAAGGAAATACTGGCCCGTCTAAAGGACACTTTTGATACCCGCACCTCAGCAGAGATCAAACTAAAATTTTATGGATGCAAACAGCGGGCACAAGACAGTATTCGGGACCATGCTTTGAATTTGCAGGAGGCCCTGAGAGCCATTAAGCAGGCAGACCCCGACAGCGTGCGGAATGAGGATAAGCTGTTGACTGAACAGTTCATTGAGGGTCTACAGTCCAGCGCCCACCGAACCCAGTTGTGTGTAATGGCCTTGCAGAACCCTGATTTGGACTTTGCGCAGTTCAAAGACAGGGCCATCCGGGTGCTCCGAGAACCGGCACCGGGTGGCGCTGTAACCCACAGGCGCCCTGCTATTACCGATCACCAGGAGGCGGCGCCCTTGTCTGCAGAGCCTGTGGGAGCTGATGCGCAGGCTTTGGACAAAGACCCGGCTGCAGACCTGCACCATCAGGTCCAAGAACTGACCAAAAGCGTTGCCGCGCTAACCAGAACTGTGCAGTCTTTACAGGTGTCTTCCCCAGGAAAGATCCAGCTGGCTTCCAGTCCGGAGGACGTCCCTTGGAGCCGACGAAGGAGGATCGCATCGTCCAGAGGAAGACCCAGCGACCGGTACAACGAGGACGGACAACCCATCTGCCGCCGCTGCAACCAACCAGGACATATGGCAAGGTACTGTTATTTAAACGGGCCCAACCTGGGGCAGAGGGCCGATCCCCAGGCATAAGATCATCAGGCCCATCGAGCTGGCGTGATAAGTACGTAGGGGGACGACCAGTCTTGCCTGTGGTGCTGGATGGCATTCCTATGAGTGCACTACTGGACACCGGGTCACAGGTAACCACCATCCCCTATGTGCTTTTTAAGCGATACTGGAATGACTCGGATATTACCCGCTACCCAAATGACGATTTGAGAATCGCCAGCAATGGTCAGCCCGTACCGCAGGTGGGATTCAAAGAGGTGACCATAAAAATTGGTAAAGTTGAACTGCCAGTACAAGGACTGATTATTGTGGACACTGACCGTCGTGAAAGCCACCCTAAGATAACCTTGGGTATTAATGTTATTGAAAATTGTCTTGCAGAGATAATTGTCATACTACAGCAGGTTGCTGTGAATGCCAGCTCCAGCCAGCAGCGTGTCCTACAAAAAGAGATCAGAGCCCTGATGAAAAGGCAACAGGTAGAACTGTCTGGTGGTGAGATTGGTAGCGTTAGGATGAGTGACCCGTTCCCTATCGCCATGCCCCCAAAAAGTGAGATGATGATCTGGTGCCGGACTGCAATCGGGTTAAGAGGAAGGGACTACCAAGCCATGATAGAACCTGTCCACTCAGACAGTAGGCTCACCATTTTGACAGCACGGGGGGTGGTCGATGTACGCCATGGGAGGGTACCCGTCCGCATCCTAAATATTGGGGAAAAAGAAGTATACTTGCCCCGGTATGCCACTCTAGCCAAATTGTTCATCGTTAACCAAAACTCTGTAAAGGCCGTGGAACCCTTGCCTCCATCTCAACCAGAGGAGGGTAACGGCTCCGAGAAACAAATGGAGGACTGGTGTCAGAAGCTGCAGGTGGGCACTGACTCCACTCCCTCACACCAAAAACAGGGAGTCTACCGGGTGGTTCAGGAGTACGAAAGAGTCTTTAGCAAACACTCGCTAGACTTTGGGCGAGTAAAGGGGGTAGAACACCACATCCCCACGGGAGACCATCCACCCATAAAGGAAAGATACTGACCTGTACCCCCCCGCACACTATCAGAATGCCAAGGGAATGTTGCGAGAAGTGAAAGAGGCTGGGGTAATCAGGGACAGCTGTAGCCCCTGGGCAGCTCCACTAGTTCTTGTGAAAAAGAAAGATGGCACCATGAGAATGTGTGTAGATTACAGAAAGGTCAACCGTATCACACACAAAGATGCGTACCCGTTACCTAGGATAGAGGAATCTTTAGCTGCATTAAAGTCTGCTAATTTCTTCTCCACTTTGGACCTTACTAGCGGGTACTGGCAGGTTCCTGAAGTAGAGGCAGACAAGGAGAAGACCGCGTTCACCACCCCGATGGGTCTCAGCGAATTCAACTGTATGCCGTTCGGGCTCTGCAACGCACCAGGAACCTTCCAGCGGTTGATGGAGTGCTGCCTGGGGCACAGGAATTTCGAGACGGTCCTGCTATACCTGGACTCTGTCATTGTGTATTCCAAAACATACGAGGACCATCTGAAACACCTGGCAGAGGTGTTTGACGCCCTGGCAGGCTACCGCCTAAAGGTGAAACCCTCCAAGTGTCATCTACTGAAACCAAAGGTACAGTAACTGGGACACGTGGTGAGTGCTGACGGAGTAGCTCCAGACCCTGATAAGATCACGGTGATTAAGGACTGGCCAAGACCCTCCAGCATAAAGGAAGTGCGGCAGTTCCTCGGGTTGGTAGGCTACTACCAAAGATTCATCCCCGGGTTTACCAAAATGGCAGCCCCTATGCAAGACCTCCTGTTGGGTCAGTCAAAGACCAAGAATCAGAAGCCGCCTTTCAGGTGGGACCATCTGGAAGAGGAGTCTTTCCGCCAGCTGAAGATGGCCCTCACGGGGGATGAGATCCTGGCTTACCCTGATTACGGCCAACCTTTCATCCTCCACACGGACGCCAGTAACGTGGGGCTGGGAGCCGTACTATCCCAGATCCAGCAGGGCAGAGAGCGGGTAATTGCTTACGCCAGCCGAAAACTACGGCCCACAGAGAGAAACCCTGAGAATTCTAGCTCCTTCAAGCTAGAGTTCCCGGCAGTGGTGTGGGCAGTGACGGAACGTTTCAAACATTACCTTGCCTCTGCCAAGTTCACTGTGTACACGGACAACAACCCGTTGACGCACCTGGACACTGCAAGACTTGGTGCCCTGGAGCAAAGATGGATGGCCCGGCTGTCCAACTATGAATTTACCATCAAATACCGGGCGGGACGCACAAATGCCAACGCAGATGCCCTGTCCAGGATGCCAAACTTGCTGGACGGAGGGGAAGATCCAGAAGAACTGGAAGAGATTGAACTCCCTGCGTTCCACCGTCATGGGATTACCCAGTATTCCCACTGTGTAAGGGACAAGCACTCTGCCACGTTCAATCCCTTACCCCACTACAGCTGGGCGGAGACGCAAGACAGTGACCCAGCCGTCCGCCTGGTAAAAGAGATGCTTACACAGGCTGATGCCTGCCTTGACCCAGACGCTCCGGAAGAGACCAAACAGCTGTGGAAGGAGAAGAGTAAACTGTTTCTCTACAAGGGGAAGCTGTGCCCGAGAATTGTCAACTCCCGGACACATGAGCTGACCTGGCAGGTAGTGGTCCCGAGACGAGACGCGGCTATGGTCCTGGAGGCATACCACAACGGAGCAGGGCACTTTGGATGGAAGAAGTTGGAGTTCCTGTTGCGTGAACGGTTCTTCTGGGTAGGCATGAGAGGGGCCATTGAGAGATGGTGCAGAGACTGCGGCCCGTGCAACCTGAGAAGAAAGGACCGTGCCAGCCAGAAGACTCCCCTGCAGCCCATCATCACCAAGCAGCCACTAGAACTGGTAGCCCTGGACCATGTGAAGCTGGCTCCAAGTAGGTCCGGGTACGTCTATGCCCTAACCATCGTAGACCACTACTCCCGGTTCCTGGTGGTGGTCCCTGTCAAGGACTTAATGGCTCAGACAGCAGCTAGAGCCTTCCAGCAGCACTTCTGCCGTCCACACGGGTATCCGGAGCAAGTGTTGACTGAGCAAGGTCCAGCCTTCGAAGCGGAGGTCTTCCAGGAGTTCTGCAACCTGTATGGCTGCAAGAAGATAAGGACAACGCCCTATCACCCCCAAACCAACGGATTGTGCGAGAAGATGAACCAGGTGGTGATAGACTTGCTAAAAACGTTGCCCCTGGAAGAACGCAGTCTGTGGCCTGAAAAACTGCCTGATCTTGTGGACTTGTATAACCACATCCCAGTAAATTCCACCAATTGCACCCCGGCTTACCTAATGAGAGCAAGACCTGGTAAGCTGCCTATTGACTTGGATATGGGAGTCCTGACACCCGAGGACACCTCGCCAGAGGTAGACTGGGATACAGAACGGCAGCAGCAGTACCGGAAAGTGCAGGAGAGTGTTGAGAGAAGTCTGTCTCAAGCAAGAGAAAGGCAAGAGAGGACTTACAACCAGAATGCTCCCGCTGTTCTCCTGGCACCTGGAGAGCAGGTCTTGAAGAGGAAGAGGCGGCTCCATAAGTTGGATGACCAGTGGGAGAAAGAACCGTACACAATACTGCCCTCAAGCTATGAAAATCCGAAAATATGCGTTATCAGTAAGGATGGAGGAGAGACCACACCCACTGTCCCAGAGACCACCTGAAGAAGTGTCCCGAGCAGCTGCAAAGCACTGATGAAGACCAAGATAGCCCTCAACCCGCAGAGGAAAGGGAAGAAATGGTCAGTACAGTACTCGGAGAATTTCCCCGGTCCTGGACACAAATTAACAACGCTATTGTGGTACTCGTCCTTATCTTTCTCCAGCCAGCCCCTCAAGGGCCTACAGAAGAGCAAGTAGAGTTGGGAGAGCAACTGGCCCCGGAGGCAGAAGATTCCATATCAGCAGCCCAGGAGAATCAACCCTCTGCTAGTAGTGAGCCTGCCGTGCCTGTAGTAAGCCAAAGAGTACGCAGAAAGCTGCCCAACCTACCCGTAACATCTCCAAACACCTGTAGTGCAGATACTAGCGAGCCCACTACACAAGGGGTGGAAACAGGGGACCCAGAAAGAACACCACCAAATAGTGTGTTACGTAGGTCCACCAGGAGCACTACAGGTCAGATGCCCGCTCGCTGGAGAATCTAAATGCAGTGTATATATACCAGTATATTGCAACTGTTGAAATGTTTAATGTTTGTTGTCTGCATATTAATTGTGTTTTTCTAGTTACCCGACAAGGTTCATGGACTGACAGGTTATGGACAGTGAATAACCGGAACTGTACCTTGTAAATAGTTGCACCTGTAAAGTGCCCCTTTTTGTCCCAGACCACAGAACAAAAACCCGTGGAGGTGGCTGAAGACGTGGTCCAACTCCGGATCATCAATGCCCTGTAGCCACCCCAGGGCCTACGTTGAGGGTTTGGGACGGGTCCCTCAAAGTGCATCTTGGGTGACATGGACACCTGGTTACGGAAGCGCCGTGATCTATAAAGACTAAACTTCTTGTATATATGTTGTGTTGTTACTTATACCCTGTTATGTTATGTTTTCATAAAATATGTTTAGTCCCGGAGTACTAAAATTCACTAGGGGGGAATGTGCCACCCCAGGGGTCTGGTTGCCACAGTGGTAGAAATACCATGTCTGAGAGCGAGCATGGGTTTTCCTGGTCAGGAGCATTATTGCATGCCACGCCTCCTGCCTCAGTCCAGGGAGGGGAGGAACCTGCCCTTTATAAACTGGATCTGGGGCGGGGTTAGTTAGTTAGTTCCAGAGGAAGGGACAGAGCGGCAGCAAGGAGCTCTGTAGGAGCCAGGAGCTGAAGGCCAGGGACTGGAGCAGAGAGCTCGTCCTGGCAGAAGACGCAGAGAACTGGACACCGGAGTCCGAGGCTGTGGGGATTATACATCCAGCAGCAGAAACCACACGGCAGGGGATTTCAGGTCCTCTGGCCATAGAAAGCCCGGAGGCTCAGTCACACGCAAGGGACCGGCACACCGCCATCGAGGAGCGGAAGGTACCAAAGGCCCCAAGTCACCAGCCATACGGGTGAGCACCACACGGTACACTCAGGGACGTGGGCTACTACACGACTACAGCAAGGTAGCCAGGAAGAGTGCAGTCAGACGGGAAGGCCTCCACCTCCACCTGGCCAGGGGGACTCTTGTTCGCTCACAGACTGACCAGGCCTCTAATGTTAGCCAATACTCCCGGCAGGGCCTTCTTCATTACCAACAGTAAAGACCATGAACTGCACTGCACGGACTCTGAGTCATTTCTGCTGCGCCCACGCACCACAACCCTCACCATCTGTAGACACTGCCCCGTGGGGAGTTATACTACCCTCTGCTGCGCACACAACATCAGCCTCAGCGGTTCTCAGTGACCGCAATCCACGGGTGGCGTAGTCGGACATTTAAACATTAAAAACCAAATAAACAGATCCGCCACTGGTTTCACCACCTTGAGCCACGGGACCGGGTCGCCGCCACGGAGACTACAACCCCCAGCATTACACAGAGACCTGGCTCCGGGTATTCCCCCACGCTCGGACCAGGGGGCGTGTCATAGTCAATGGCCAGCGCAGAAGAAAAAAGACCCAGAAATGGTCAGAAGGAGAAGAAGGCTGAAGAGGAACCAATCGGAAGACCGGGGTCAGCATGACCGGTACAGAGAGAGCTGAAAAGAGGAGAGTATAAGAATGTATTATTTATTTTAACATTTTTATTCCTTGCTGATTCCAATCACACAAAAATTATTTGATGCAAAGTGGCATCTCTTACCCCTTCAAAATTGAGCAAAAGTGCCCAAGTTAAATTTTGGAAAATTCACTCAACTCTTCAGCGGCTCTGACATAATATTGGTTCCCTAATATAACGGACAAACAAAGGTCCAGCAGAAGACAACCCAAGTTTGATTTTGGAACCACCAGAATTGATTTCTTATGGGATAATTCATAAATGACCTACTAGACCTTTGTGATATGTGCAATGATATCAACTAAGATTACAGTTACATTTAAGCTTGTAAATGTTCTTGATACATGGAGGGTGGACCCTCAGAATAAGTTTTCATGCAGGTTCCAAGAACCTCAGTCTAACACTTTTCACTGTTGTCACTATAGGTGATGTCACAGCTCACCTCCTCCCCTTCCTGTACAATGACTGATAACATCTCTATATACAGCAGATAATACTAGATCCACCATTCACAATAGGTGATGTCACAGTGACGCGCCCCCTGGGACATATTCCTTTTTGAGGGGAATACCCGGCACCGGATCAGATGGGGGGGTTGTAGTCTCCGAGCGGCTGTGACCCGGCCCGTGCCCAGGGCGTCAAGCTCAGTTTTATGTGGCAGCTTTACAGATGTTACTAAAGTTCTTTTGTGTCGACTACGCCACCCGTTGTGATGCGGTCACTGTGGCCGCCGCTGCAGCAGGGTCCGCTGAGGCTGATGGTGGATGCGCAGCTTGGTGGGATAACCCCCAACGGGAGGGGTATAGCCTCAGAGGGGACAGGCGCAGAGGATGGGGGTTGTGGTGGTGTAGTGCAGACGGCAGTGAAGACAGAGTCGGGTTGTGCAGTTAAGGGTGTTTACTTACTGCAGATGTTGTACTGGTCACTCCAGCTCCGAGTGACCACCCGAGCCGTGCTGCGTCCACCAGGTCCTGGATCCAGCCAACCCCCAAACAAGTCCGGAGCGTGGCCCTGAGCTCTCCCTCTGTCCTTTCTTCAGCCGTCCCCACCAGTGATCCACCTAGGTCCAGCTCCCTCGGGCCTTCTGTTGGGACACCCTTGGCCCTGGGTTCCCTGACCCTTCATGTGGTGTGCCTTCGGGGTGAATATGGTGGGTGACCGTGGCAAACGCTGCCCACGATCTCCGGTCTCTGGCTAGGGATTGTTTTTGCCCCCACCAGCTTGGGTTCCGGTACCCTGATGCTGACTCCTCACCCGGTGCTCTAATTTGGGTTCTTGGGTCCCTTCAGTCTTCCCCCTCTGGGTCTTTCTCTGCTCCACTCTCTCTCTCTCCAGGGCTGCTGTTTCCTTCTCTCTCCTCTCCAACTCACTTTCTGCGTCTGAACTTGTCCTCTGCAGCTGACTGACCCTGATCTAAGTTGGTGCCCTCCTTATATATCCCTCTATGTGTGAGCTCAGGTGACCAGCACCCAATGAGCTCCTATCACTACCCAGACTGCTCCCCCTATCTGCCCCTACACTACATGGGATGTACCACCCCCCTCCCACTCCAGCCAGGAACAGGCTCGGTTGTACCTGCACATTTCTAAGTGGGAGTACCGTCGGCCTGTTCCTCGGAAATGGGATGTGTGTAGTGCATGCAGCCTACCGAGCTCAGTTCCACACTCCATCCTTACCCGGGAGTGGAATATCACACCTCTGGGTTGAGGTGCAATACTCCTGTAGCAGCCGAATCCTCAGGGTGCTACATTCCCCCCTGGTAAATCACAGCACGTCCTCGGGCTGTAAGACATAAATAACACCAAAACATACAAAATTTTTTTTTTTTTCATATAAACATAATAAAACATATAAAACATTATATATATAAAACTTTTCATATAAACATTCTCGTCGTCTCTTGTTTCAGGTTCCTCCTCCGGACACTGTGCAACGTGTGTCCGGGAAAAGTGCGACAGTCTCTCAGAAAAACTGGTTTTCCTATAAAACCGGTAGGGGGCGCTTTAGGAAGCGCAACTATATACAGGGGAAGTTGGAAGTTGGCCGCTCTCAGTCCTCGGCCAGGTAGAGGGAAGGGAATGGCTGCTCACAGTCCTCAGCCTGTAGGATAAAGGGGTTAACGGGTAAACAGTTCACTGGTCCCAACGGGGACTATTTTAGCTCTAACGGTTCACTGTGCCCCGACGGGCAACTATATACAGTCTCTACTCCCGTCCTCAACGACGGCTCCCTCCTGCTTTTTCTTGATATGGTGTTGCTTCAGACCCGTCCGGGTCCTCTGGCTCCTCCTCTCCGTACCGCAACTCCTCCTCCGTCAAGCGGTGTACGTGGAGGGCGTAAGGTCCTTTGGCACACTTGTGCCGGGTGAAAGTGACTTCGTCTCCGACGTAGAGGTCACGGCCTTTGTGACCTTCCGGCAGGTGGGACTCGACGTCTCTGCGAGTCACAAAAACGTCACCGCGGTTGTTACGGTCCCGAATAAAGCCCCACCCATGCTGCGGGTTGAACTTTATCACTGTCCCGATGGTGCGGGGACAATGCGCTGCACGGGGGTTCCTCCTAGTCCGGCTCTTCTGCTCCGCGCTCCGGATTTGGGCCTGTTGTTCTCTGACCCGCCTCTCCTCCCGTTCTCTCTTAAACTCTGCTAGCTGCTGACGACAACACTCAGTACGCTCAGCGGCGACTGCCCGAGTTTCTCCGGTGAACCCCATCAAATCTTCTCCCGTGGGGTCCCACACGAATTGGGCTTCTTCTAAAGGAGGCGAGACCCGAGTCACGGGCTTCGGAGCCGGGATCAGGGGTTCACACAAGGGCCCTAGTCTTTGTTGCCGCTCCAGCCCATGGTATCCTTCGGGCCAGATGAAGGGTCGCCCGTCCGGCCATGTGAGCTGGCTGAAGAGGTCCTCCCCCAGGTGTGGCACCCTTGGTATTGCGGGCGCGGGCGCGGTGGTGGTGGCGCCCGGGTTGCCCAGGCCTTGCGGCCAGGCCTGGGGCACCTGGAAGGTGAAGGGCACCGTTAGGACGGCGGCGCCCTGGGCTACCTGGCCTTGCGGCCAGGCCGGAGGCTCCGCGGAGGTAGGGGGCGCTGTTGGTGGTGCGGCGCCCGGGGGTACTAGGCCTTGCGACCAGGCTGGTGGTAATTCCTGCTTTGTCACGCTCCGGGTCGAGGCGCGTGACGTCACAGGGGTCGCTGCGGCGGCTTCCGGTCGGGGCCTAGTCCATGGCGGTGACATGGCAGCTACGGGCACAGCAGGGGGACTTTCGGGCTCTGCGACGGGGAGCTGGGGCAGGTGGGCGGTTTCTCGGCTTGGGGTATAGGCGTCCCCTTTACCTGCCTCCATGCGTTCGGCTCCCTCCTCGGCGCCGTCTCCGGCCTTGGGTCCTCCCGCGCCATCCTCAGAGGCGGTCTGCTTCCTCTTCCAGGGTAGCGTGCTCCGTTGACTGGTCTCTGCTTGCTGGGCCATCTCCCGGCTCCACTCCGCCAGTATCTCACGCTGTACCCGGGCCATCCTCCTTGCGAGGCCCTCCAGGGCAGTTTGTGCACACTCCCGGTCTCGGGGGAGCTGCGCTAAGATCTCCGCTAGACCTAGCGGGGTTGTGGACTCTAGCAGGCTCCTGACCATCGGGTCGGTGCTGCTCTGCTCTTCTTCCGGCAGGCTCCTGGCCAGCGGGCCGGTGCTGCTCTGCCCTCCTTCCTCGGTCTCTAGCAGACTCCTGGCCAGCGGGCCGGTGCTGTTCTGCTTTCTCTCCATCTCCGGGTGAGCTCCTCCGCTACTCCTCGTTAGACCTCTTGCCTCCGGGTGCGCTCGCTCCAGACTGCTCCAGGCGACACCCATCTTTGTTCTCTCCTTTCGTCTCCTCCCACTTCGAGGGCGGTCCCGGGGCAACTCGGTGACTGTCAGCTCCAGGGGTAGTTCTTTCACGCTGACAGACACCTCCAACATCACAGTCTCTGTTGGTGGGGGCGGTTTCCACTTTTGGCGCCATTTTCTGTCCTGGCCCACGATGGGAGGTGGCCTCCTGCCCTCCTTTGGCACGCCCATAATGGCGTCCGCTGCTCTTCCAAGGCGGGAAATCTGCGGTTTTGGCGGGAAGCGTCGCCCAGTGGCGGGAAACTCTGCAGATGGCGGGAACAAGTTGGAAATGGCGGACAATCGGCGGGAAACGACTTGTGATGGGGTCCGATGGCGTGGACCCTCCGGAACCGGCGGGAGACTTCTTTCTGAGGTAAACTTGCACTTTTCTTCAGGCACGCAGTACCCGGGTGTTGCGGGCACGTAATCCTGCCGACTACGCCAAAGTTGACGCGCCCCCTGGGACATATTCCTTTTTGAGGGGAATACCCGGCACCGGATCAGATGGGGGGGTTGTAGTCTCCGAGCGGCTGTGACCCGGCCCGTGCCCAGGGCGTCAAGCTCAGTGTTATGTGGCAGCTTTACAGATGTTACTAAAGTTCTTTTGTGTCGACTACGCCACCCGTTGTGATGCGGTCACTGTGGCCGCCGCTGCAGCAGGGTCCGCTGAGGCTGATGGTGGATGCGCAGCTTGGTGGGATAACCCCCAACGGGAGGGGTATAGCCTCAGAGGGGACAGGCGCAGAGGATGGGGGTTGTGGTGGTGTAGTGCAGACGGCAGTGAAGACAGAGTCGGGTTGTGCAGTTAAGGGTGTTTACTTACTGCAGATGTTGTACTGGTCACTCCAGCTCCGAGTGACCACCCGAGCCGTGCTGCGTCCACCAGGTCCTGGATCCAGCCAACCCCCAAACAAGTCCGGAGCGTGGCCCTGAGCTCTCCCTCTGTCCTTTCTTCAGCCGTCCCCACCAGTGATCCACCTAGGTCCAGCTCCCTCGGGCCTTCTGTTGGGACACCCTTGGCCCTGGGTTCCCTGACCCTTCATGTGGTGTGCCTTCGGGGTGAATATGGTGGGTGACCGTGGCAAACGCTGCCCACGATCTCCGGTCTCTGGCTAGGGATTGTTTTTGCCCCCACCAGCTTGGGTTCCGGTACCCTGATGCTGACTCCTCACCCGGTGCTCTAATTTGGGTTCTTGGGTCCCTTCAGTCTTCCCCCTCTGGGTCTTTCTCTGCTCCACTCTCTCTCTCTCCAGGGCTGCTGTTTCCTTCTCTCTCCTCTCCAACTCACTTTCTGCGTCTGAACTTGTCCTCTGCAGCTGACTGACCCTGATCTAAGTTGGTGCCCTCCTTATATATCCCTCTATGTGTGAGCTCAGGTGACCAGCACCCAATGAGCTCCTATCACTACCCAGACTGCTCCCCCTATCTGCCCCTACACTACATGGGATGTACCACCCCCCTCCCACTCCAGCCAGGAACAGGCTCGGTTGTACCTGCACATTTCTAAGTGGGAGTACCGTCGGCCTGTTCCTCGGAAATGGGATGTGTGTAGTGCATGCAGCCTACCGAGCTCAGTTCCACACTCCATCCTTACCCGGGAGTGGAATATCACACCTCTGGGTTGAGGTGCAATACTCCTGTAGCAGCCGAATCCTCAGGGTGCTACAACAGCTCACCTCCTCCCCCTCCGTACAATGACTGATAACATCTCCATATACAGCAGATAACACAGGATCCACCACTCACAATAGGTGATGTCACAGCTCACCTCCTCCCCCTGTACAAGGACTGATAACACCTCTATATACAGTAGATAACACAGGATCCACCATTCACAATAGGTTATGTCACAGCTCACCTCCGCCTCCTCCTGTCACATTGATATTTTTCAGGATTGTTATTCTTCACAAATATTTTTTTTTTTTTCGTTTGTCTCTTGTAGATGGTGATGGAGGAGGTACCCTGGAAGGATTACAAACTGAGGCTTCAGAGTGATACTCGGGCATAATCTAGAGCTAGAAATATATTCATAAAAAATGTATTTTTAATTATTTAATCCAAAAATGGTACTTGATTAAGAAAATAAAAAAAAAATGTTTCAAGTGGATAAACCACTCTTTCTCTTGCCATAAGTAGTGATTTATCAACTTATAACGCATTAGTATGTTGGATTTTAAATTCTGTCATTAAATATCGTATTTGGATTAAATAAAGAAGAATTTGTGAGGCTATTTAGATTGCTGCATTATGATGAAATTTTACTGTTTGTTTTCGGAGCACGTACTAATTAGCAGGGCAGGTTCCCTAAACAATCAATGGAGGATCTGAAACACCGCAATGGTGTCTTGTTTTTTTTTTTTCTTACAGTATATTGTGATACAGTTATATATTAGTTATCATACATGACTCTTGATGGTAGATGATTTTTTGTTGATTTTCTGCATTTTTCAATAAATGGAGTATAAGAAGATCATTTAAACTCTGATATTTTCTAGGTATCGTGGCCTTTTGCATGATTGTTTTGGACTCTTCATCCATCAGTGCTATTTATTCTGCTACATTTATGCACTGATAGGTCCATCGGTACGACACTGGCTTCATAATTGCAGTCACTGGATTGCATGGTCAGGCTATGAGCACGTTTTTTGGAGCGGATTAGCTTAAAAAAAAAAAAAAACCTGAAAAATCGCTTCAAAAAATGCTTATTCATTTCTATTGTAAAACCACTTTGTTTTTCACATGTTCAGTCTTGTGAGAGATTTTTTTCTGCTTCAGGCTTTGAAAAACACCTGATGGTGAAAAAAAAAAGTGCATGTCACAGTTTTCATGTGGATCCAAACTAGGAACTGACCAACCAAAAGGATAAAAAAAAATACTTTTTTAAGCATTTTGGAAGAGCGTTTTTCACCTTAAAGTAACTAGGAGAACCCCTTCTTCAACTAAATGTTTGGCCCCGATAAAGTAAAAAAGCTCATACTGCCCTCCTGCGCTGGCGCCGTTCCAGTGTTGTGGCGGCACTTGCGGTCCTGGGGGCTCTCATGTGGTGGAATGACACGTGATGGCCGGCGCCCAATCAGCGCGTCACGTTGTGTCACTGTCCCCGCCTTCAGACAAATTGAACATGAAGAGGATGTCCGGGCTGCTGCTGAGCTCTGACTTCCTCTTCATTTTCAATTCGACAGGAGTCAGGGACAGTGACGCCAGCGCTGATTGGGTGTCAGCGTCACATGTCACAACAGCACGGGAGTCCTGGGGAGAGAGAGTCCCGATACTGCAGTAATGGTGCCGGCACGGGAGGTGAGTATAAGCTTTTTTATTTTATCGGGGCAAAGTGAGGGGTATGACAAGGAGTTGTCCAAGTAGTGGACAATTTCTTTAAGGTGATGAATAACTCCTTCAAAAACTCCCTAAGGTTATGCCTCTGGAAAGCAAGTACCAGCTTCTACCTGAAGTGACTTTGCCTGGGAAATCTCGGTAAAGGTTTCCACAATGAAGCTCATGATTTTCGACTTCCCCAAAGAACTGTGTGCACATAACCTAAACAGGTGGCAGTGGGGATACCGATTGATGCATTCCGCTTCTGGCAGTGGGGATAATGACTGACGCATTTTGCTGCTGGCAGCGGGGATACCGATGACGCATTTCGCTGCTTTCAGTGGGGATAATGACTGACGCATTTCGCTTCTGGCAGTGGGGATAATGACTGATGCATTCTGCTGCTGGAAGTGGGGATACCGTCTGACGCATTCTGCTGCTGGCAGTGGGGATAATGACTGACGCATTCCGCTGCTGGCAGTGGGGATACCGATCACGCATTTCGCTGCTTTCAGTGGGGATAATGACTGACACCTTCCGCTGCTGGCAGAGGGGATAATGACTGACGCATTCCGCTGATGGCAGTGGGGATAATGACTGACGCATTCCGCAAATGGCAGTGGGGATAATGACTGACGCATTCCGCTGCTGGCATTGGGGATATTGACTGACGCATTCCGCTGCTGGCAGTGGGGATGTCTGACGCACTCTGCTGCTGGCAGTGGGGATACCATCTGACGCATTCTGCTGCTGGCAGTGGGGATAATGACTGACGCATTCTGCTGCTGGCAGTGGGGATACCATCTGACGCATTCTGCTGCTGGCAGTGGGGATAATGACTGACGCATTCTGCTGCTGGCAGTGGGGATACAGATTGACACATTTTGCTTTTGGCAGTGGGGATAATGACTGACGCATTACGCTGCCGTCAGTGGGGATACCAATTGATGCATTTCGCTGCTGGCAGTGGAGATACCGATTGACGCATTCTGCTTCTGGCAGTGGGGATACTGATTGATGCATTCTGCTGCTGGCAGTGGAGATACCGATTGAAGCATTCTGCTTCTGGCAGTGGGGATACTGATTGACGCATTCTGCTGCTGGCAGTGGAGATACCGATTGAAGCATTCTGCTTCTGGCAGTGGGGATAAAGACTGACACATTCCGCTGCTGGCAGTGGGGATAATGACTGTTGCATTCCGCTGCAGCCTCTCATCCATCCGTGGCTCGTACTATCTATTATGTTAGGTTCTTTTTTTTGGTACAGCACTTTGTAGGTTTACATTTCTTTTATGGAAAGCTTGATGATGTGATAATGGTAGAAGCTTGCAAATATAATTATGCCATACACATGTGATGGTTGAATGATATTGGCTTTTTAACCTTTACAGGTGTAGCTGGGGATGTTACTCTGAAGAAAGGGCTCTATGGAAACCAATACATGGCTTTGTTTTGCTATGGAACCCAAATATTTTTTTATGGATGCTGGCGAATGCTTTTATCTTTTCGCTTGGTTAGGTAGATTTGTCCTGTGTGTCTGACAGAAAGGATCAAAGCAATTCTATGCGAATTCAATCTAGTTGAATTTTATGAAAATCGCAGGTTCTGGCAAATTTGAACAAATTTGAAATCTGATCTGTGCTAATCACCAGAAAAATGTCAGCCACCTTTTAAGACGGCATTAGTCACAAAAAGCTGGCATGACCTCTGGGTCGACTGTACATGCTTCCCCATAATGCCTTGAAGCTAAGGAGGGACTAGCATAGCCTGTATAAAAGTAGAGGCAGGGAATGCAGCAGCCAAATTAGGATGATTTTAGGATAGTGAGAAAATGTCAAAGCTCAGCAATAGAGAGTAAAAGAGAAAACCATAAAACATTGAACAAATACTCCAGACAGTTATGTTGTACAACTGCAGCACTGAAGAAGATGGGTGTAGTGGACTGGGAATAATTCAGAGATTTAATTGATAGGGGGAGAGAAAGATAGGAGAGGTGCTAGACTCAGGGTTAATGATGAGTGATATGGGGTCACTGGCATTTGTACTGCTGCATTTCAATTACAACTACACATTTTCTTCTTCATTCTATATGCACTAGAATGCAGCAGCAAGGCAGCACAATAAAAATCCTAGAACAGTTTCGTAGGTGTGCATGCTTGTCCTAACTGACCATACAGAGTTTTAGTATATCTTGTGCCATAATTTTTGTGAAGGGGGAATAATTACTTTTTTTTTTTTAATTCCCTAAAATCCAGACCTGTCACTGTCTACCTCACCAAAGTGTGTGTATCACAAGTAATTTTACTTTTTTGGACATCTGTTTGAGTGTTCAGATTTGACATCAGTACAGTGCCCTATTGAAGATATTGGTTTATGGTATTGTACCAACTTAGCAATTCTTCTTTTGTCATTTTGGGGAAGAGTTAAATTTTTATTTTCAATAAAACTTAAAGTAGACATTTAACGGCACACCTGCTTTACTAATCCAATTTGACAACTATACACTCTACATCTACAATGGGGTCTGCTGCCACAATTTTGCTTTTTGTAACCGTACCAACCTACCTCGCAGTTGTTGTTGCATCTTTTTTGGCAAGGTTTGAATAATTGGGGTTGAAGAGATTATCAAAAGTTAAAGTATTGTATCATTAAAAGAAAAGTTACAATGGGTAGTGTAAAAAGACAATATAAAAAAACATACCACAGCTAAGAATGTGGGAGCCGCTAGCAGCAACACCACGACTACTTACAGTAGTATGACCAAACGTGGGCCAGTTGCCTTCTTTTGCCTCTGGCGTAAGCACAGAGCGCTATGGAAATTCTGACACTCAATCATCTCAGTCGCAACAGGATGATGTTACCTCTGACAACGACGCCATCAGCTTGAGTCAGTGCTCTGTACAGGATGACCTGTCTCATCACAAATGACTTGAGTGATTATTTTGTGAATAATTTTTTAATAAAAAAAAAATGTCAGTGCACTGTGTTGGTAAATGAGCTGTTGGTTACTAGCATGTGACAGGTCTCAGCAGTGGACAAACTGTGGTCATTTACCTTTTAGGATAATTCTTCTAACTAAAAAGGACTTTGATCAATTAAGTCACATTTATGTTATGTATAGAATATCCCTGATTTTATTTTTTTTCTCTGGAATATTCTATTCTAGGAAATCATCTGTCAAATGTGTTACTAAGGCTACGTTACATAATTCAAGTGAATGCTCATTTTATACATGGTAATATTTGTTGAGTTCCAATCGAACCTCAACACCCGATGATTTAAAGGGAATCAGCCAACAGGTTTTTACTATGTAATCTGACAGCATCATGATATAGCAACAGAGCCCCTGATTCCAGCGATGTATCACTGTTTAACGTGTACAGCTGTTATGATGGAGTCAAGTTTTTTCGGCTGCAGATGTAGCAGAGCTCAGATGTTGAGCGGTGTATAACCCCGCCTGCAAAACTGCTGTCAACATTGTATTGTGAGAGAGAGCTGCTAATCAGTGCTGGGGGCGAGGTTTGACTAGGAGGCATGAGGCTAGTTGTCCTACAGTGATAATCTCCTGCTGATAAAACACTTTATTGAAACAGCAACACACAGTCCTGTAAGTGATACATTGCTGGAATCAGGGTCTCTCCTCCAACATCATGGTACTCTCAGATAACATAGCAAAAACCTGATGACAGATTCACTTTAAGATAACCTTGTGCAAAAAGAAAATATATACATATGTATATGAATGTGTGTGTGTGTATACACACACACACATGTATATATTTTTAATGTATATTTTTATATATATTTTATAATAAATATTATATATATATTTTAGTGTGTGTGTGTGTATATGGTAGTATTTTTTAATGGATACCCCAACTATAATTTCAACCACAAAACAAGGACAAAATGACAACAGTCACAGCACATTTTTTTTGTTCTGAAAAGTAAAAAAAAAAAAAAAAGATTCTGTAAATTTTAAAGGGTTGTCTAGGAATCTAACGTTGCCTATTTTTAGGTTGGGTCATCAATGTCTAATTGGAGGGGCTGTCGAGTGTCGCACCTCCACTAATCAGCTGTTCCCGGTGTTGGCCAGAATTTCTCAGTTACGGAGCTGCACAGCATCGTCCACTGTATAGTGGCTGCGGCCGGGTACTGCACATCCAACACCTATTCAAATCAATAGGGGGTAGATGTGCAGTACTCAGCCACAGCCACCGGCGTGTCGACAGAGCAGCCACCGGCGTGTCGACAGAGCAGCCACCGGCGTGTCGACAGTTGCCGCTGATACTGGAAAGAGTTGATCGGCGGGGGTTCCGGATGTTGCACCCCTACCGATCAGACATCCTAAGGATAGGTCATCAAAGTTAAAGTCCCGGACAACCTCTTTAACAGACCTAATTAATATGAATGTAATTTTTTAAAAAGAAAAAAGACAAAAGTTTTAACTTCTTGTTCATGTTATATTTTATTTAGTGGATTCTTCATCTCAGAGGTGTTTTCGGACTACAAGGATATTCAAGAGAAGAAAAGCTCCATTTCAAGGGAACTGTTGAGATCACTGAGGTATCACATAATATTTGTGTTTTCTCAATTAAACGACCGCTTCCTTTATAGATAACCAATCCACGACGTGAATGTCTCAGTCCAGTGGTCTATCAATTGATGGACATGAAAAGACAGGACGACTCAAAACTACCAGTGTGAACAACCAGCATTTTATTGCATTTGAGAATGCTATACTGTCAGTTATCAGTACTGACTACACAACATTTTTTATTGTCTGTGTCAACAGACATGGAATGATGAAATTACAGTTGATGTGAGGAATGAGTTTTCTTTAATGCCTTTTCAAAACAAAAAAAAAAATTACTGGCAGCAAATACACATGAAGCACCATGCTAACAGTCCAGACTGTACCATTGTCATCGAGGCTTATTGGTTGTCAGAAGAATGTGGACCAAGTTTGAAAAAAAGTTTGAAAAAAAGTTTGAAAAAATCCAAATAGCTTTATAATAAAAAAAAATAATTGAGCTAGGCTTTTTTTAAAAAAAAAAAATGTATTTGGCAGTTTTTGTTGTTTATTTAAACTTTTGAGAACAAAAGAGAATTTGATTACCAAAATAATTGTACAACCCAAAAAAAAGCAAACCGCAAAAAACAAAGCATAAAAAAAAAAGTAAAAAAAAAAAAAAAATTCCAAATCAACCCAAGCCCCGATTCTAGTTTTTCTCTCAATCCAAATCTGACGATATTAACAACGCATGGAAACTAAAGTAAAAAAAAAAAAAAAAAAAAAAGAGAAGGCTTTGTTCAACTCATTCCTGACAGCAGTTTACCTGATACATGGTACTATTTTGCTAATGTACGCTTTTCTTTGAGAAAAAAAAAAAAAAAACATGTAACAAATTGTCTTTACATCTTGGCACCTTTTAGCAAAGTTTTTTTTTTTTTAATACAAAAAGTTTAATAGTTTGACACTCCCCGTTTAATTATTCAAGACTTCACTGATAAACCTTTTTTGAAAGTGTGAGCCCCCAGGATTCGTCATGCAAAATATTTACTGCAGGAGGAGAAAACACTTTTAAAACAACTTTTTTTTTTTTTTCATATAGATATATATATATATATATGTTTCTTTAAAACGTATGAACCTTTTTTTTATTCTTTTTTTTTTTTTTTTTTTTTTTTTAAGACGGCCAAAAAAAAGGCAGTGGTAGATTAAAACGTAGGAGAATGTTTGAAAATAAAATAAAAAAATTGGGAAAAAAATAAAGTCAAAAAACACAAACTGTACAAATTTCATTGATCCAGGATAGAAAAAAAAAATGTCAACTATGTTACAGTTTGAAAAGCAAAATTAGTCAGGGAATTTCTCCCACCGTGTCAGCAAACTTCATCCATTATTTTTATTTTAAGCCGGGATAACTAAATATTATACATATGCAGCGAGTTATCTGCAATAGTTACATACAGTAGTTTTTTTTTTGTTTTTTTTTCAAAGCTATTTTTTTTTTTTTAGTATAGTTATAAAGCAGTTGCACAACAAAGCAATGGTGCTTGACAAACAAATATGCATTTATTCCTTGCAAGGAATTTATTCTTTAATGGAAATAAAAGGAAATTAAAAAAATAAAAAAAATGTCGATAACCAACCTGATCGCTCCCCTCTTCCCACCACTAAATGGTTATGTAGACAATATATGTACATTATGGGGATCTGAAATTTAAACAAAAAAATTTTTTTTTTTTTTTCCAAAAAATGAAATAAAAATATATATATAGTGGCGTTTGCTGCATGATAAAAGCCTGAGTTTTCAGTTGGTCGTTAAACAAGTTCAACACTTGCATGATATGTAAATGCTTATTTTTTTTTTATTATTTTTTTATTTTTTTTTTATTTTATTTTTTTTTAGTTCAATTTTGCTGTAAACCGAGCATGCAAGACATACAGTTAAGTGCAACTTAGTGAAATGTATTTTGTGTTTTTATTCATTCCAGAAAGGGCTGGGTTGAGGTATGCTTACTAACTTTTATACATGCTAATGAGTTGTTTTTTTTTGCTTACGCCCCAACTATTCTTGCCAGAAAAGAACAACTTAACCCCCCTTGTTCTACAATATATCACTTTAGGCATTTAATTGTGTATTTTTTTTTAGCTTGTCTCTTCAAAATCAAGCTGCCAAAATAACAAAAAAAAAAAAAACACAAAACTGAAAAAAAAAAGCCAGTGATCAGTGCTTTTAATACACAGATTAAGTACAACGACAAAAAAAAATAATAATTGTGTAAGGGTTAGAAATTAGCTGAAATCGACTATTTGTTTTGCCATATTGTGTCATATCAAATTTTGGAGCGACAAAGAAAAAAAAAAAATAATAAATTCTAGAATTTTTTTTGTGCCGTAAGATTTCGAATCGACAGAAGCTACTTAAGAGATCACATTTTGGTACCACTAAAAAAAGTGCTTTTTTTTTTTTGTTAGTTTTACTTTAAATAAGTTTATATATACATTAATAAGAGAAGGAACTGATGCTTTGAGCATTTGATGGTTATTTTAATAGGATGACGATACAGACCTCAAAATGTGCCAAAAAAAGTACTAGTAACCAAATCAGTTCAAATTTTGAAACAACGAAAACAATTAAGTAATTGTTACAGAACATGTGCAACGTAAATTGTGAGTTATTTAATAACTATAAATTAAAAAAAAGTCAGTTGTTATGTGAAGCAGTTTGGGAGGCCTGCTAAGAACTTACATTGGCTAGCAACATTGGAGAAGAAATAATACTCTTCCTGATGTATATATCAGGCTTATGTGGTTTGGTCACCTAGGGTTAACAAAAAAAAACAAACAAAAAAAACTTTGGCTTGAAAACGTTGGTCCAAAAATTATACATATGGAAACTAGCAGATTCCTAATAAACTATCTCCATTAACAATATATCCCTTGCCAGATACTTTTCTTTCTTTTTTTGATCATCAGCAAGAGGATATTTGGCTTTAAGAAACAGGTAAAGCATATAACAAACAACGTCATTTACCATCGTGTAAAATCTTTGGTAATTTTTGGGCTGACGAAAAAAAAGTGAAATCATAACTGGATTCTGTTCTTGTAGGCGATGGAACCCACAACAACCAATTTGTCAAAAGTTGACCCAATTGGATGGCATCGGTTTATAGGGTGGGGTTTTTTTGTTTTTTTTTGCCACATCAGTATGAAAGTAAAAGGACAAGAAGGCCAAGAACAAAAAAATACTACACTAATAAAGTGGTTTAAGGTGAAAAGAAAAATTATACAACTGCGCTTTATGAAACTGGGGAAGATAAACGGAGCATATCCGAATCGTTAAAAAGTGCAGACTCCCGAGAAAACCTATTTGACGTCACGTCCCTTCATCCTTCTTTTTCAAAGTCAATGGTTTTGGATAAAAGAAAAATAACTTTATAAAGGTCTAAATGTTTAAAAATTAAAGTCACAAAACCTTCAGGCATGGATTGTACATAATATTATATATTGTAGAGAGTTACGCTGAAACTAAACCCTCAAAAGTTTAATTTTTTTTCGAAATTTTCAAAATTTACCTCCAATTTCCCTGGCCAATATGTTTTACAATTTAATTGTATGGTATTATTTGGGGTTATTTACAACATGCCTACACAGTGCAAAAAAAATAATAAATTCTTAAATTATTGTGCCTACATTATGCCCATTGGTATGGACAGGCAACAACCCAAGTATTCTCGCTAGCAAGGACACTCTATAAATACTGTATTATTATCAATCTTCACATTTTTTCCCACCATTATTGGCAAGACTTTCCAAGTTTCAACTGCAAACTTTTCTAATTTTTTTTCAATTGATCACCTAAATTGTACATGTAACGACTCCAATGTCTTAATGCACATGTGAGCATAGACATGCCCCAACAACGCTAATTTATATCTCTTGTCATTTCTTTAACAGATGGAAACCTTTTTATTTTATGGTGGGCACAATTATATTTGTTTATTCCCTTTGGAAATGGCCAACAATGCAAGTATTTACCATGCAATTTTTTCCCCGTTTAAAGCAGATTGATAATCACCTGGACTTACAGACTCTTTCAAGTTCGCCCCCTGCGATCGGGGCACAGATGCTCCTTAGTTTGCAATGGCTCACCCATTACCAATTTTTTTTTAGTCTTCCACCAAAAATCCAGATGATGGCAATGTATTTTTGCACTGTATATAATGAATGACTCTCTTCAATAATTTGGTATAAAAAAAAAATAAAATGTAATATACCCAAAACTGAGAAAACAATGGTCCCTCTTGGAGCAAGCTACATCAAGTTGAAACCTTACTTCCTATTTACTGTTTATATATATTTTATACATATGTTGATTGAAAACCATTTATACGTATATAAAGACAATGCTCTTCACCCATTGGTGGCTTTCCAGTGACTCAAAAAAAATTTTTTTGCTGCAGATCCTATTTTTCAAAAATTCCTACATCTTGTTTTTTTTCAAACACTTTTTTTTTATGAGCGAAGACTTTGCCAAAAAAAACAAACACCTGGTTTTGTAAAGCCTATAGCGTCTTCTATGACTTTAGTACATATCGATGGCAAAAAGTAGGGGTCAATGAGGACAAGTTGGTATGTAATGGCTCCGTCTGATTCAAAAATGAAACGCTGCTACACGGGGAAGGAAGTTTTGAGGCGCCATGCCTTTCTCGATCACCATTCTTCATCCTTGCTCTTTCAGTTGACGTTCAAGGGCAACTTTTTGTTAAAAAAAATATTGTTTTTTTTATGTCTGGTTATTTTGAGTGTCTAAAAGAAGAAATGTGATTTTCCAACTTAAAATAACTACAATGCAATGACAGAAAAAAAAAAAAACATTGAACAATTGAAAGACATTCGGCATCATATAATAAAAACACCTATTAACATTCATCACAAAGTACAGAAAAAAAACATTACGCCTCCGAGAGGTCTTGGGCCTTGAAATTGAGGCCTGAGGTCAGAACTTAAATTGGTGTAGTACAATAAAAATAAAAGCAATACATTAAGAAGTTTGGGATAATTACTATGCCTCTCCCTCTGTCCCATACATACATATATATATATATAAAAAAAAAGGTCACCCTCAATCCCATATGGAAGCAAAAGAATCGATTTTTAAAGGCAGTGATAATCAGAATTACATGCAGTACTGTGCAAATAAGTTGTCCATTGGAATCCATTTTTTTTTCTAAAATCTGGGGTAATAGGGATGACCTGCAGTTTAGACGCACATGCTTATATCGATGCCCTCCGTGTCCTTTTACGGCTGAACCTCAGTCCTTAAAAGTCTGCCGTGTGTGACGAAGTGAAGTTGGGTCTTGTTTTTTTAGCAAATTTACAACACTGATGCGCTGACCGTGAGAGAGGAAGTCGCAAGTACCAAACAAGTCGATCCAATGCACAAAGTACAAATTCCTTTTTTTTTTTTTTTTCTTTTTTTGTTTTTTTCTTATCTTCAACAAAAAAAAAAAAAAAGTAGAAAAATCAAAAATACTCCCAAATGGGAAACTTGATGGCACTAAAGAGTTAACACATGTCAAAAAGTTGTCAGAATAGTAGGGCCAGGAACTCTCCAGACTGTACAATAATAGAGAGATAGCCAAGGCCTTGAACTGTCTTCATTCTCAGGATTGTGAAATGACACATGATTTTACTCCATGTCCTCATTTACAGGTTCGTCTTCGTAATCTCTGTCGGTGTCAAAGTCGGGACTGTGGTTAGCTGTGGTTACTAGCGAGAGAGGACCTTCATTCTCATCAGGATCCAGTGGTTCTTCTTTAACGTGTACGTGGTGCCTGCATAAAAAAAAAAACATAAAAAGTTATAAATTGAGGAACGGTAAGAATTTTTTCCTTAATTATTAATAATTTAGGTAAAAGTGGTCTTGATATGGATTCTTCAAGAGATTTTACTCAAGACTTGGCCATCAACAAGTCCGGTCGAGTCCTCTATGGCAGCCGGATCAGGGCAGGCTTCATCTCCACGACGTGCATCCTCAGCCCAGCATCATGGGTGCCTCTTGTGCTTACCAGGTGATGCCCATCATGATGTTGAATGATGCCTACTGTCATGACCTCATGGAGTCTAGAAAGCAGAAAAGGCGCCAAGAATGCCGGCCGCAGAAATAAAAACTCCTCTGGTCCAACTGCCATGGAGGACCGAACTAGACACCTGACTAGGGCAGCAGGATCCATTTGGCTCAACTTTAAGGAAGCCCTCCTCCCATCAAAGTTTTTATTCTCTTAATATATTGCAGTCATCATACTATATAACACTGTGTACTTACAATTCCTCATTTTGTCCTTCTACCCAGTTAATTCTTCTCTTTTCAGTTAGGTCTATGACCTCAAATGATTAACAATAGACTAGCTGAATTCTTCTAGGTTCTATATAGAAACAGGAAGTCTCTTTTCCCGGCATGAGTCATCATTAGAACTACAATTCTACATCACTGCAAAGTCCCTGGAAGCAGCTACACCTCCTCTCCTCTGGGAGAGACTATCCAGTGATGTAGCATTGTAGTTCCAATGATGACTCATGCATGGAAAAGAGACTTCCTGCTTCTACATAGAACTTAGTCTGTTTTTAATTAAGTGATGTCATAGACATAATGGAAAAGAGAAGAATGAACTGGGTTGAAGGAAACATTGAGCAATTGTAAGTACACAGTGTTATATAATATGATGACTGAAAAATATTAAGAAGATAGAAACTTTGATGGGAGGAGGAGTGCTGCTTTAAACTTTGCCAATTTTCCCCTTTATGTATCATTATCAAAAAAAAGTCTTATTTATTCAAATTTAAAAGGGTGACATAATTAAAAAAAGGAAAAAAAAGTTTTCAAGTAATCTAATGAGGAGCAGCATATTATTAGAGGGGGGTCAGGACCCTCATCAATTAGCTGGAGCATCTACAAAGAATGTCTCTCACTGTAGAACACCCGGCACATCAATGTGCATGCCTAGCCCATTGCTTTCAATAGTGCAATACTTCATTTTGCCTGTGGGAATGATGTAGGGAAATTGTACAGTTCCACTCAGGATTTCCTACAGATCACTCCTGATTGCAGAAGGACTGCCAATGGTTAGGTACCCTTCTAACACAAAATGATTGTGTAAAATATGCATAAGATTCAAGTAGGACTCAAGATAGAGAAATAAGATTGTGACTAGGTATGAGTGGACCCGTGGAAGTTCGAGTTCTGGTACCCGACCGAATATTGTCCAAAAGTTCGATTTGGGTACCAGAACTTTATCCGAACATGAACCAGAACCTCATTGAAACGTATGGGGACCCGAATATTAAAAATGGCCTTTCGGGAGAAGTCAGTGTTCAGAGTTCAGACCGGACACTAAGTGTCCGGTACGAACCCTGAGCTCTAAAGTTCAGGTTCGCTCATCTCTAATTGTGACATCCCATAAAACTTAAGAAAGATCCAATAATTTACAATTTGGTTATATTTCCAATATAAAAATAACAATCAAAAACCATACTAAAGTTGTCAATAATAAAAAAATAAAATAAAATTGGACCTCAAAAACTTTGCGTTTACTATGTTACACTCATTTACTACTTTGCTTGTAAATCACTTTATTATATTACCGTTGTACTATTGAGGTAGGAGAGCCAAAAGATAGTCAACGAAAAAAAGAAAAATTCTCTATCTTTTGGTCTATGCTCATATAAAAGGAAAAATAAAATAAAATACATATTAACATTACCTTGACACAAATAATGCAGATTAAACAAGACTTCATAAAAGTAAAAAAATGGGAATTCTCAGGCCACAAAGCCTCAAAGAAGCTGGGGGTAATCACTGCTTAATGTGTGTTCTGCTTTTCTAGTTAACATGCAGAACTTGCGAGCCAACTCTCTAGAGGACGACCCCAAGTGAGGTTCTATCATTAATCAACTTCAAGCAAAACACTGCAAGGAGACACCATGATACATGCTTTAAACTCCAAATTAATGCATTTTTTTTTTTTTTTTTTTACGAACTGTCAATAAGAGAAGAAAAGCTCTGCCAGCAAACACAAACGGAAAAAAAAGGGGGCTTCGCTCAACACAACAATGTGATAAGAGCGCCCGGTCCTAACGAGAATAATAACACTGTCAGCTGTAAACAAGAAAAAAACATGATCCTCAGCTCGTGGTGGGCAAAAAAAAAAAAAGGATGCTCTCCGGAGATGAGATCTGCCAAATTCCCCATTATGGAGGAGCATATGAATAACCCACAGGGGAATAGGGCTGATCGTACATAACAGCTATGATAACAAGAAAGAAATGTTGTGCGTAAATCATATTTACAGGACTGCCTTTACAAACAGCAATTACTTTTTCACCGCTGAGTGGCTTTTGTCATGCAAAATACTCAAATGCGTAAACACCGCCTGGCCTTTGAAACGGTGACGGGAAGTGTCATTTTATTGACATTATCTAATATTAGAGATGAGGAGCAGAAGGAAAAGCTCCTGCTCGCTCATGATACAATTGACTTTCGAATGCAAGGCCTAAAAATATGTTGCGTTAATGAATTAAACTCCTACTCTCTGCTCATTGGGTTGCACGCCGCCACCCACGCATGGGTACCTTTTTTTTTTTTTTAAACTTCTTTTCTTTGTAAAAAAAAAAAAAGACCTTTTATAATACAAAAGGATAAAAAAATAAGGGTCAGAAGTGGATTTTTTTAAAAAAAATATTATGAGTCCATTGTTTAATATTTTTCCAATATCTATTGTATTATTTTTAGTTTCTGCTACTAAATCCAAAAGCTTGAAGGACTTAATGTTTTTTTTCAGGACTTTGATATTGATGGCAAATCCATAGAATGAGTCATATATATCTGATAGGTGGAGATACAACATCCTGCACCCCAGATACAGTGTATGGACCGCACCGCTCTGTACACTGTGTAGTGGCTGTTCTTGAGTGAGACATCTCAGTTCCCATCCATGTCCATAGGACCTGAGCTGTAGTACCCGAAAATGGCCACTACAAAGTGTATGACACTGCGGTCTTCTGGCTCTGTATACAGTGTTTATTTGGCCACCATAGGACCTGCTGACAGATCATCATGGCGGTGCCATGTGTCAGTCCCCCACAATTAGCAGGTCCGCCAGATGCATCCAGACACAGTGTATGGAGCCAGGACCGCACCGCTCTGTACACTGTGTAGTGGCTGTTCTTGAGTGAGGCATCTCAGCTCCTATTCATATCCATAGGACCTGAGCTGCAGTACCTGAAAATGGCCACTACAAAGTGTATGGCACTGCGGTCTTCCGGCTCTGTATACAGTGTTTATCTGGCCACCATAGGACCTGCCTTGTGTCAGACCCCGACTTATCAATATCAATTCTAAAAAGGTACCTAAAATGACAGTCACACATTAAAGAAGTCTTTTTTTTTTTACCAGTTTTTTCACTCTCTATCTCTCACGGTCAGTTTACAGAGCCATAATGTCTCCCACACACTGCACCCAGAGAGAATAGGAGATTCTGCTCCCCTAACTCTCTATCACACCCTAAGAAGTGGCAGCAGTGTTGCTGTGCATCCAGATTTGGAAGCTGATACACAATGCTATAATTTTTAGTGTTTTATGGGCTTCCTCCCCTCTCTATACACTTCTATGGGCAGCATGGAACCTGATCCCTTAGTGAACTGAAAGTTTGTATTGTCTCTTCTTCCTTTTTGGAATGTAATGTAATCCTGTAAATAATAGGTAGTACATGCCCATTTAAGAAGAAGAAGGGAAAGCAAGATAGTACTACTCAACATACTCGTAATCCAAATTTTGGTTAATTTTTGTCTTTAAAGACTTCTATTCAATGTATTTGCTGCATACAAAGGCATCTGGGTCTTATTACAAAATTTGAAATCTTGCCCACGAGGACCTTTTAAGAGCTCTTTGGTCTGTGGCACATGTTGGGGTCTTATCACTGGGACCCTCATTGAGCATGGTAAATGGAGCCATGGTGCACGAGCTCGACCATCATTCCCTGGTGAGGTGGTCACACGTGCACTACCTCTCCATTCATACAGGGGACTTAGAAGGAAGGTCCTGTTCTGGGGATCCCAACGGTTCAGCAATCTTACATTTCTGTGGATAGGTGATAAATGTGCCAAGACTAAAACATGCAGTGACTTTAAGCACAACCTTCGATTTTATTTTATTTTTTTTCTACCCGAGCTTTAACTTTTTTTCTGAGACAGTTGAGCTGTAAATATCCTGACAAAGAAGAGAATTTTTATTTTATTTATCACATCTCAATAATCCTTTTATTTGTCCACTCTGGGAGCAGCGGAGTGTAGCTTGCGGCTGTTAAAAGGAATTGGGTTTCCGATGGCGCACACAGCATGAGGCACAACTGCTCCGCGGATACCATTGGAAGCTATGAGGATGAAAGTCCTACAAACTCCTATTAAGAAACACTCAGCAAGCCGAGTCCTGGGATGAAAAGAGCTGTGGCATTATAGCGTCGTAAAGAAAGAATAAAAAAAATAAAAAAAAATAGGATGCCGTATAATTTCCGCAGCTTCGCCACGGTTTCCATGCTAACAAGGTAATGCCGAGATAATGTTGGCGTTAAAAGCTTGATTGAGTCTAATTTATTGGGATGCTGAAAAATTAGACGCATCATAACTGTTTACGGCAGTTTTTAAAGAGGAGGCTGCGTGGCAGTTTAACGCCAAATGTATCTCGCTGGCATTAAGAGAAAAAACGCAAATTGCCGCCGCAATTAATCACGCGCCTTTCTCGGCAGAGCGCGCAGTAACTTTAAATATGTTTCTCAATGTTATTTTCATTTACGCAGAAGTAGTTTAGTAACACATAAAAAATTCTAAAATATTTTGTTAGGCTTTTAAAGCATTGTAAATATCTCTCCTGGGGCTCCGTAATCTGAAATCATCATAATCGTTTGTGCTACAGGTTCCTGTAGGATTCTGGATTTTCTGCGATTCCATTATAGACATTTAGAAAATAAGGGAAGTAGGATAAAAAAAAAAAGAGAATTTAGAAATAATTGTGGTGCTTAAGAGGGTTGCAGATTTCAGAAAAGTCTTTTTTTATTATTAAAAGGGTCATCTGTTAATCTGTGAGAGAACCGGACACAAGTGTTTCCATTTTCCTGCAGTGCCTCCACAGGAGACATGAAGTATTACACTGTGTGCACTGAAATCAATGGCTGTCTATGTAATGTATGAACATGCTGGCCGACTTCACAAGTCCAAGTTTCATGGTTCGTCTACACACCACGATTTCTGGACCAGCCGTGAGCTTTCTGACCTGAACTCTACAGTTGCACATATGCCAATGAGGTCGAGTTTGGATATGAAGACCCAAGGCCAGTCTGTACATGGAATGTGAAACTTGGATTTATGTCGCTGGCCTAAGAGAACCTTTTTATAGGTTCTTAAGTGAAGATTTCTCCTTTATTAGCTTGAAATTTCCTTTCTACTGTTCATGGGGGCACTGCTGAGCTAAAGAGGGCAGAATGTCTACAAGGGTAGAGAAGTCATCATGTCATCTCTCTAGGTTGACCTGTTTCCTTGCAATACTGAGCCTTTTGGCTCAAGCCAAGGATAACAACTCTATGTTCTCCCCAAGTTTGAGAGGGTTGCTTTTGGGTACTTTAGTTTCTTCCAACACTCCAAAACATACCTATAGGTTAATGGACATTCAATTCAATTTACTCCTGTGTGCGTACTCTTATGGAAACTTGTGAGCCCCATTAAGCACTGGGTCAGGATTATAATGGCGCAGAATAAGAAAGGTCTCCACACTCCTTGCCCTGTGAGATATAGCCTTTCTTTTAGAAGATCTCAATCTCGGTCCACTGAAAGGGTTGGGTCACCAGGACAATACATGTCAAAATGCAAGCGGCATTGCAATCCCTTGGTCACCATGGTTTGGTTTCTGAAACCCCTTGGCTATGAGAGGTTGAAGCGAATGACAAGAAATTTCAACTTTACTGCAGATGAAACGTGATATAGCATGGTGTGAAGTGACCATGAAGGGCTGTGCAGAGTTTGCCAATTTATATACCTCCATCATACATAGATTGAGTGCCCCTATGGGATGAGGGAGTGATATGACAATCTAAATTCCAGTGTTCCTAAATGGCTTTCAGTGTGCTTTTGGACTTTGTTTTTATGGGACTTTTCTATGTACTGTTGTTTCCACCAAAACATCATACAAATGTTGACCGTGATGAAATTCGAACCTAGGACTTCGATGCTGTGAGGCCACTGAGCGATAGTGAATGGGAAGCAGCTCTCGGTTTGGGCACATGGACAGAGGTTGACTTTGAGCTAAGCCCTTCAGTTGTATTGGGATGTGGGACCCTCTTCAGGAAGGTTGGTGAAGATTTATCAAAACCAGTGCACCCAAAACGTGAAGCAGTTTTGTACAGTTCTCAATACTCACATTGCTTGCATAGGGGAACGTCCCGGGCTACTGTCGCTACCATTACTGTTGCCATGTTCTATCACACCATTTAGTTCTTCTCTCATGGCACTGGCTAAGCTGGTCAGAGCTGGATTTCCCATGGAAGCCGTAGTGTATAGAGGTATACTGTTCTCGGCCATTGAAGCCTGTTGAAAAAGTCAAAAACATACTCTTCATACTAAGCCAAAAAGTTCCCCAAAGTTTTCCAAAAATGTTGGTATCTCAATTACTTGTACATCATACACATTTTGAATATATGTCAGAACCTATAATTAAATGGATTTTTGAGGCCGGTGCCATCCTACTGGGTCCTACTGTAAGACAAAAAATAATTATGCAGTATCTGTTTTTTACCGTTTTATAGAATACTGTGGTCTACAATTTTTTTCCATATCTTTTTTTGGTGGACAGACGTCAAAAGGACACTAGTTGGTCGGGGCCAAAAATACAACCCTGCGGGCAGGTTTAGCGCTTATGTCAGGAGCATTACCAGGATAAACGCCAAGAGAATGATGTGAACATGGGCTAACTGAGGTTTACTTACAGTATTTAAAGACATCTATATAGTAGAGTTGAAGTAATCTCCCGAAATTCAATTGGGGCAGATTCACTCAATTCAAGGGGAAAATTTAATGCCAATTGAATAGACAGGAAAGGGGTTAAAAAAATAAGTCCCACTACCTGTCCTGCTGCCGCCGATCAGTTCATCTATCCTTTATCTTATTTCTGGGTTGGGTCTTCCATTCACATGGCCCCAACGACGTCACTTAAGATGCAATGTATGACATTGACATGCACTGCGCCGAAGGCGGTTACATTGGGCTTTCAGCACACATCACTGCATCACATCATCTTTCTTTCTTCTTGCCGAGTCTGCCATTCACTAGACCCCACGCCATTCCATGGGGAATGGCGTGGGGTCTAGTGAATGGCAGACTCGGCAAGAAGAAAGAAAGATGATGTAAAAGCCCATCAGAACACCATTGGCAATGGAACAGGTACAAGAGACGAGGAGAGGTGAGTGTAAGATTTTTTTTTTGTAAAACCCCAAACCATTTTATTGGTGTCCGGCCGCCATTGTGCGGGATTCGTCAGTAGCAAATGGCTAAAAATTCAGACACTGGTGAATCCAATTTTTTTTTTTGTGTAAATTTCGATTTGCTCATCTCTACTGTATGATGACCTCAATGGTCAATCCAATGTATTTTTGTTCGAATTTTTGTTAATTTTATTATATTCTTTTATTTGCCGTGGAAGTATTTTTATCTTTTCCATTTTCTGCTTATTAAAATGTGTATTAATGTAATACAGTCTGAGTATTTTTTTTTGTAATATATTTTATAATGCAATCTTACATAAAAAAAAAAATTAGAAAAAAAAAGAGATAACAGCTTGTGTTACATTTCCAAAAACAAGCAGTGTAGAATCTGCTGAGCATTCTAATTGGAATTAGTCATCGTTAAGGAAGGAATCTGATAGAATATAGGATCATTTCATTTTGCCTTTCAGCCTCATGAATGTAAATTGTGCTTGTAATCTTAATAGTATTCTACAGACAGAACAGCCTTTAAAATCATATTTCACAAGACTCGGGGGACGGTAAGCAACTAATGAACAGTATTTACAATTCTTTCCTTTCGCTGTTGTCACTATATGACTTCTAATGATTGGAGGAAATGCCCTGGTATTCATATTTTTTTCTTTTCTGCTTTATCAAAATTCTGATTGCCAATAGAAATGAGAAAATATTAGGTATCGTATTTGCCTTCTTATCATGTGATGATCTTGTATAATTAAAGGAAAGCATTTATGAAAAGTCTACGAAGAGAGGTAGCTAATGTATAATAAACACCAAATGAGTATAAAAACAAATACATAATGCTTGACTAATACAAAAAATAAAAAAAAGGAAATAAGTATAAAAAAAGTAAACATGACCATAATCAGAAAATAATAAGAAAATATAAAAAAAAGTTAAGTAAATACATATAAGAAGTAAACCTGACCATAATCAGAAAATAAAAAATAAAATATAAAAAATATTTAATAAAAAAGTAAAATACATATGAAAAGTAAACCTGACCATAATCAGAAAATAAAAAATAAAATATATATAAAAGAAAAAAAGAAAAGTAAAGTATATAAATATAAAAAGTAAATATGACTAATCAGAAAAAAAAGAAAATATAAATATATCTAAAAAAAGATATAAAAAATAAAGTATATAAATATGACAAATATGACAGTAATCAGAAACTAAAAAATATAAAATGAAAAGGATATAAATAAAAAAAGAGTAAACATGGCAATAATCAGAAAATAAATCCAAGAAAATGTATAAAATACAAAAATGAAATTCTATAAATGTAAGAGTAAACAGGACAATGAGAAAATAAATAAAAAATATATAGAATAAAAAATAAAAGTATATCAATATAAAAATAAACATGACAATAAGAATAAAAAAATAAAATATAAAACATATGTAAAACAATGTAAAAAAAAAAGTAAACCTGAAAATAATCAGAAAATAATAACTAGAGAATATAAAAAATAAAAGCATATAAAAAAAGTAAACCTGACCATAATCAGAATATACATGAAAAAAAGAAAATGTATAAAATAAAAAAATTGAAGTATGTAAACCTAAAAAAAGTAAACTTGACAATAATCAGCAAATAATAATAAATAAAATAGAAAAATATAAAATAAAGTAAAGCACTTGACATAATAGAAAAATACAAATTAGATCAATAAGCAATCAGAATTTGAAGACAGAATTTTTGCTATTTTTTTGCAATCTTTTTTTTTTTTTGTTCTTCCCTAGACCCCCGGAACAATAGGAGGTCATGTGACACAGTATTCTTTCATTCCGCACATTAATAGCTCGGCTCGAGTAATTACACTTGTGGTATTTTTGCCTCAAGTGAAATTCTGAAATAAGAGGATGGAAATTATGATACTGCTGATAAATATTAATAAGTGAACTTTTAATTTTTTGCCACAATATTCAAAATGCTAAGCATCTAACTAATGCTGAAGCAGACTGATATGTGCCTGCCTCCAGGGACTGCGATGCTTTATGCACTTAAACTTTTTTTTTTTAACAGAATTAAAATTTAATATCTAATTAGAACCAGGATAATATATTTTGCAATAAGCAGAAAAGACGCCAAACGGTGACATGAAGGGAAGGCTGGTACTACTCACCTGCAAAGCAGCATTGAGAGGTGTACAGTAGGCGTGACTTGTATGAATGTTTTTAATAAGAGAAGGACTACTGCATGAATAAAAAAAAAAAAAGAAACCATTACTAAAAATATTTTGCTTATTTTTTCTTAAATTAAATAATAAATAAAAAAAAATAATAATAATAAAAAAAAAAAACCACTGTGAAACATACAAGCCTCAAACCTGCATTGAGGGGGCTAATTTAGATGCAGCGCAGGTTCATTTAGTTTCAACACAATAAAGAATTATACTGGATGTAATAGAAATTACAGCCTTGACAAGTATAATTATTGTGCAAATAATATAAAATAAAAAAAAACTAAGTAAAAAAGCATTTATGTTACCTACCAGTGTCTATCCTCTCTGTAGGCATAAAGCAGAATATTGCTTTCATTATTTAACAAGGCAACAAAAATTTAAATAAAAAATGAAAAAAACAAACAAAAACAAAACAAATAAAAACTTTTCTTTGTGAAAATATAGTAATATGATTCCATCTGGGCATTTATATTCTTAAATATTCAGACAATTAATATTACATGAGTACGGCTCTGTTCACACCATGTTAGGAATGTATGAAAATCTCTCAGCTTGTATTTTTTTAATTTGTGGAATGCTCTTGTTTTTTTTTATTTTGTATTTCAATGCAGTTGATAAAAATGCTATAATAAATCACAACTGGTCATAGGAATGTTTTAGGTTTTCCGCCATCCATAGACGTTCACGGATGCCGTCAGAATATATGTCAATAGCTTTGGTCAACATATAGACGTAGAAGCCACCAACATGAAAGCTGGCTCTCTACAGTAATGGTGGGGCCTGCCATGTAGAAGCCACCAAAATGAAAGCTGGCACTCTACAGTAATGGTGGGGCCCGCCATGGAGAAGCCACCAAAATGAAAGCTGGCACTCTACAGTAATGGTGGTGCCTGCCATGGAGAAGCCACCAAAATGAAAGCTGGCACTCTACAGTAATGGTGGGGCCCGCCATGGAGAAGCCAACAAAATGAAAGCTGGCACTCTACAGTAATGGTGGGGCCCGCCATGGAGAAGCCACCAAAATGAAAGCTGGCACTCTACAGTAATGGTGGGACCCGCCATGGCACCGGTACTGCATAGCCATTTTCATTTACTCTGAGTGTCGCATTCCACAAGAAAGAGGGTATCTTGCTGGTTGATCAATTGGGGTCGGACTGCTAGGACTCCCACCAATCCTGAGATCATGCCCTTGAAATGCCCTGTTGGAATGGAGTGGTGGCCGTATATGCCTGCTTCATTCATTCATTGTCTATGGGATTTCGGGAGAAGAGTACAGAGCTCATAGACAATGAAGTTCCCATGTATGGCGATCCCACCAACAGGGCATTTCAGGGGCACAATCTTGGGATCGATGAGAGACCCAGTGGTCAGACTCTCCCTGATCAGCAAATTATCACCTATCCTGTGGTTAAAAGGTAACTTTCATTGTAGGGAATAACCCTTTAAGGGCACAGTCAAACAGCCGTATAAATCGTAACGAGATCAGAACAAAGTGCATGGACTAGCCGGTGGCTCTCCCAACCCAACCATGGCGGCTTAATGTATTTCTATGCAGCTGTCAAGCTTGGGTCGGGAGAGCCGCCAGCTAGTCTGACTGAGCCCTAAGTCAATGGGATCTATCACAATCAACCACACAAGAGATTTGTCATTTCCATCTATAACAATATTAAGTTATTACACCAGGGTGAACAGAGCCTAAATACCAGAGTAGAGCAAAAAGATTCTCAGGACCCTGCTCTGGTGGCCACATTGGTAGTCCGTGGTCGATGGAACGTAGACCTGCAAACTACCTACCTGCCATCTACTGAGTAGAGACGCCGGCATATTTAAAGATGTGTAATCCCGGCGGAATGTTATGCATTCATGTTGCGAAATGCCGTCATGGGGGCCTACTAAACGGCGCTAGAGATGCCGGTGTGAAGGAGGCGGTTTGCAGGCCTCTTGGCCGGCTGACACAGACCTCTGACGTGGCCGCTGGAACAGGGTCCTATGAATCTTTCCGCTCAACTCTACTAAATACCTAAAGTTTATCACTATCCTCATAATATGATATAGTACATTTTTTTGTCGTTACTTAAGAAGGTCATCCTCAAAGGGTGTAAGTACAAAAGAGGTGACCATTGCCATTCTTTTAGGCTTCATACACTATGAAGTTTATAGTATTAAAATTATTATCAAGGCTGGGTAACGCCCACCATTGCCAGGCATGTCACCCAGCCGAATATGGCGTCTATGCCGAAATAGAAATGTCAACAATTACAGATTTAAAATAAGAGGAAAGTTTCCGTAACCTGACAGAATGGTCTTAAAGGCAAGTATTAGTTCTCAGTTGAGAAGAATTCATTGTTATTTGTACAGGTAACTTCCTGCCTCCAGAAAGAGGAACCTACTGCTGTGTTCTACAATAATCTCATATTGAAAGACACAGCGGGAGGGACACTCCGTTTTGTGTGACAGAAGTGCACGTTTTTAAGAGATTCACCATAACAAAATGTTATGCATTCTGTCAAGCTAGGAAAATCCTGAATAAACACCATTCTCCCATACACATATAGCATTTATCCTACAAAACTCTAGTAAAAAATCTAGAAACGAATATATAAAACAGCAAAATCACAGACAATAAAGGCAGCCAATGGACGGTGAAACAAAATTCTAGAACAGAATAATTTTTAAAAAAAACTTGATGTTATGAAGGACATCGTATTTGGGCTCACACTTGAAAGGTACTGTCGAACATTACGTCCAATTGACTCTACATCCAGTCAAGCGTTGATGACTAAGTTCTCGGGGGAGCAATGGTTCTCTAAATAGTATGGTGTCTTACAGACAATGCTCCATGGGGAAAAATTTTCTTCCTTTTGGAGGAGAGCTAATTTGTATACATTTTTGCCATGGGGCATTACCTGTAAGAGGCAATATTTTGGGCTGGATCTCTGTAACGAAAACCAGAGCTGTGTCAAAGGCTTCCCCACTGATCAACCAGTATCTGGTTCTGTGCCGACATGGGGAAAGTCCTCCAAAACTGCTCTACTGATGTTTTTTTTTTGCTTCGCTAGTATCCTTTGCAAATTCCGATAAATGGTCAGACATTGACTTATAGGGGAGCTACATCCAATAGATGGCATATAATTTTTTTTCTGATGACCATACTTCAAATTCATTGGATAAAAGGTATACCATTGTAAACTGGGACACATGTAAGCCAAAATAGTGTTTTTTTGGCCAAATATACGCCAAAAGGACGAGTACCTCAAATGTTCAACCTGACTGTATAGCCCAAACATAGTGTGAATAGAACCTAACTGAGATGACCAGTCCCATCAAAGAGTCATCAGACCATTCTTCACACAGTCCATATTCCATCTGCCTTTATTGTGTGTACATAACTCTTAACAACATGGATAAGACAAGGTGTAGACTTGTAATTTGAGGGCACTGTACAAAGTTCTTTGGGGGTGAAGCTGGCTGAATGAAAATGTTGGCAATACAAACATGCAAAGGGAAGCGGCTAAGAAAAGCAGGGCAAAATTAACCAGAAAAAAATAAAAATCAAGCAAGTTAAGGCTCTTACTGTGCAACAAGCTCGTCAAAGTGTTCATCAGGGCAGTATTTTCGAGGACGGCCTCTCTGAATATGGCGGCCACGTTTAAACTCTTCATCATCAACAGTCCAAACGGACCCATACTCATCCTCTACTCTGATAAAGCACTTATGGAGAGAAAGATTGGTGCGAATGGCACCCTAGGACCATAGTAGTGGCCAAGAGTAGGGAAAAAAAGGGGGGAACAGAGAGAACCAAAAGCAAAAAGATGCAGAGAAATATGATGAAGGAGTTGGAATGAAGAGGCAGCACAATGAATAGAGGGGAAAGGAAAAAACATAACAATGCGTAAGCAAATGATCAGTGAGTGTTAATAGGCACTGGCACTCAAAAGCACCAAGTGATGATGTAGCATACACCAAAGCAAGCAGGGCAGGGGTTCAGTGGGTATACAAAATGGCAGGGATTATGTATAGAACTTCCTTCTGAGGAAGGTGAAACATTGCGAGTGCACCTCTGTTGGTCCATCACCAAATGAAACCACAGGCACCATAACAAACTACACTAAGAAGTTCAAAGGATGGTGGACGTACCCACTGATCTTTTGTGGCCTCCTTTTTTGGAATTCTAGTTCATCCACTGTCCATACTGCCCCTTTTACGTTTTCTACTCGCACAAAACACTTGTGTAGACTAAGATTATGGCGCACTGCATTCTGCAGCAGGGACAGGAGAAAAAACATTTAGAGGTGAGAGCTCATCGTCAACAAAAATCATCATCTTCACTTTTCTTTTTTTTAAGGACCTCCATCATCGGAAAATCACATTGGTTAAATCAGGTTTTTGTGTTACATTTTAAAAAATGTTTTAACATTTTTTTTTCTCCCTATCACAATCTTTGTTAAAAAGAAAAAAAAAATAGAATTCTTGCAAATTTTTACACTAGGGCTTTTTTTTTATTCTAACTTCCTTTTGTTTCAGGAAACAACACATGTACATAGCTACAATAGGTAGATCTTGACCCTACTTTTTTTATTGAAGTGCTATAATGAGAATGTGCAAAGGTCATTGTGAAGGAAGAAGGGTCAGCTGTAACATCACCTATTGTGATTATTTTATCAGCTGTGTCGATTGTTGTTATAAATCATTGTGATCCTGCTTTTGCTGATAAGGAAACTACCATAAACTCTTACCTGAAAGGACAGGAAGTATGACTATAAAATAGCCCCAGTGGCCAGTGTGAAAACTGCAAGATTCCAAATGTTGTTCTTTTTTTAAATTAGGATTGAGATGGGAAAATAAAAAAAACAAAACTTTTTTTTAACATACATATAACACAAAAGCCTGACTTAAACAATAGGTCATTTTCTGATGATAGCTGTCCCTTTAAAAGCAAAACTCAACAAGTATCCTGGTTATAAAGGGCCATATGGATATGTAGCTTCTCTCCTCTACACAGTTACAAATACTCTGGAATTTCTCAAAAACAATTTTCTTGTGAGTACCCTGAGACAACTTTTCTACGAACCAATCTTTAGGCTAATTTGAGCTATTATCACTAGAATTATATAGTTGGCGGAAGGCTCTTCAACTGGGAGGACTTTAGGTCCACCACCAGAATAGACTACAAAACCTTCAAAGGCTATGAGCATACAGAATTTTCTGAAGAGGTCAAAAATGATGAGTTTTTTAAGCAGAAACAACTACAGTAAATAATCCTTATTCTTCGTTTGAGAGTGTTTTTAGGAGTTTTTCACTTCCTGAAGTGATTTTGAAAAGTTTTTGTAGAGTTTTTTCCCCGAGCCTTTTGATTGGACAATGCCTAGCTTGGAGAAGATTCCTCCAGGATCCGCTTTAGAGAAATGACACGCACTTTCTTTTTTTTCAACATGTGTTTTTTCAAAACCTGAACCAGAAAAACAATCAAAACACTGAAAATATGAACAGCAAATAGGAATGAATAGCTCCAATAAAAAAAAATCATCAAAAAACTCTGTGTGCTCATAGCATTAAAAGAACATAAGGCTACAGAGAAGTTCACGTGGCTCAGCCACGTGGCTCCTCATAACGAAGATTCCACAAATGGTGAAGTTGTCATTTGAAGAATCATATATGTTAATGGGCTTTTGAAGCTGACAATTGGGTAGGCCAATGCAGATATGGCAATAAAAGTTTGTTGAGCTCTCGAGAAATTGGGTAGACTAAATCTTTGGACAAATAATTGAAAGCAATGAATATAGGCCCTCAGTATTTCTCAGCCCTTTCAACATATATTATTGCAAAACAATTCTTTACTTACCACTTTAGAAATTCATTGGGTTTTTTCAGGAATAAACCATTGATTGTCTTACTTTAGAGTAGACCATCAATGTTTAATCAGGGCCATAAAAATTAGATGGCTATGGGCCGAACAATGCCAACAGTCAGCCGATGAGCATTCCCATGTTCTGGATGAGAAAACCGCCAACTGATATGTCAACTGGCGGCTTATCTTCAGGAGACCAATGCCATCGGCAGTCCAAAATCAGACATGTCCAATCGACATCTCTCTTGGCCATCAGTAGGCCGGCATCTCCATGCACATGAGACCATCGGCCGAACACTATAATATTGGCAGGTTAGGAGGACATTACTCTAATTTGTATGGGGGTCTAAACCCACTACGATCTTCAGGGGAGGGTCTATGGTCTCTTTAATTGTTTACAAAGGTTTGGTGGCTGTAAGTTTGACAACAAATCACACCGATGACCTTACTGGCCTACTCCTGGAGAACACCATGAACAATTGTTATTTCTAACGATGTGTGAAACTTTCTAAACACTTAAATGCTATTCTTCTTACCCTCAAGAATTTTAAACCAATTACAGCATAAAACAATATCTATGAATGTGCAACCCACCAGTTTACCGGTAACTATTATGAGCGGTCATCTAAAAAAAGCAACAAGGATGTCAGCATTTTTATGAAATTTTAGCTCTTTACTCTACTCTTCCAAGTGCAAGTATACAACTATATATGATGTAATGGGTATGTATCTACTTGATAAAAAAATAAAAAGAGATATAATTGTTGGTCATCATGTTGAGCACAACCATTATTTCTCTATGTTGTATTTTTGTTGAGTCAATATATTGATGGTTGTAGGAATCATAGTAAGATAAAGAGCTAAAACTTCGTAAAAATGTTAACGTTCTTGCTTCCTTTAGAGATTTTACTAGAATGGGGAGCGCTGACCCATTGGGATCAATTTGAAGGGAGCCAGCCATGAGGATTTTATACCTCAAACTCATGGTATACATGTACAGGAGCTTACATGCTGATTAAATCCATACCTTGATTTTACAAATCAGTTTTGCTGTTTCTGAGAAATTCAATGACGAAATCATAAGCAAAGGAGCTGCAAGTGCTTCGGGGTGGAACATGGCACTTGCAGCTCATCTCCCCTTCCTCCCTATTCCTCTCCCATCGCTTGCCTCCTGTGTCTACCTGACAAGCCACTCTTGTTTCAGTCACCTGCCTTCCCTGGCCTGTCATCAGACACAGGAGACAGGTGGTGGGAGTGCTGCAAGGAGCTGCAAGTGCAAAGTCCCCCCCACCCTAAAGTACTTGCAGCTCATTTGGATATGACTTCAATGCTGTATTTCTCAGGAATGGCAAAACGGATTTCTCTAATCAAGGTATGGATTTAATCGGCATGAAAGCACCTGTATATACATGCCATTACTTTTACTGGCTTATGCATACGAATGTGGTAGTGTGTGCTGTTCCAACCATTTCCAATTCCATTATCTTGGTCATGTCCCTAGTTTCCCTTACACCTATTAGTTGCATTTTCACAAATAATTGTTATGTAGGTTTAGTACATTTTAATTGGGGGCCACAAATCTGTCCAAGTTTGTTAGAGAAGTACTACGATAAAAGATCTCTCATTAGGTTTGGAGAGATACAGTCTACAAAAAAATGGTGTATGGATCTGTTTGAGATAGCAAGCTGTCAATTATGACTGGTAGAATAGATCTTACATAGAAAGAGTTACTCCATCTTTTATAGATCTTCTGACATGTCATTAAGACTAATGGCCTCAACATAAAAAAAAAAAAACCTTCATGTCTCAAATTTTGGAAATAATATCGAATGTAGAACATCTCAGGAAGAAGTGGTGGCAATATGGGCAAGTTTTGGATCACCCCTACTATAAGAAACATCTTGATTGAGCAAAAACATCTTCTACTAGAAAGTTGGACCACAACAGGTTTTCTAAGACCGATGCTACATCTTTAGTTAAGTTGACCCAGATGATTGGATCTTTAGGAGACCATGGAATGGGATCCATGCCAATGGTTGAATGAAGGATGCACGGCACTCAATGGAGCCCCCTCATAGATAAAGAAATCCAAGGGGCATGGCACATGGAATAGCACTAGAGACTCCTTCTAGACTCCTGGTGTAGATCCTCATCCACAGTCGTTAATCAAGGCCATCATGACTTAATGACTTGTAAAAAGTTACATAAAAGTAGAGCTATTTTCTTGGCTTTCTCATGCATAAAATACATTAAAAATGCCATAAAAAGTAAACTTTTCTTCTACACTCATTTAGGGATATAGGACCTTCCACAAATCCAACAACCTTTTAACTCTTCGAACAAGCCAATCCTTACCTTCCACGTCGCTGCATTGCGTCGGAAGTAAGCAAACATTCGTGTGAACCAATTGTAGATTTCATTTAGTGTTAGTTGCTTCTCTGGTGATTCAAGGATTGCCTAAATAGATCATAATGAGAAATAGAAGACAAATCTAAATTAGAAAAAAAAAAAATAGGCTACAATTTAAAATTTTGAGCTTTAACAAAAAAAAAAATATGTTATAAAAAAAAAATACAAAAAAATATATTTAATTTGCCAGTTTGGCAAAAACAGTCACATATATAAATCAAGCCCAGATGTTTAAAAAAATTTGGCATTTGGCACAAGGAAAAAAATAAGTAAACTAGACTTCACAACGCGATCCGAGATTAATACCTCTATTTAACAGTTCAATGACAACATTGAAAATGGAATTATCTAATTGTTTTGAGTTTTTATTTCTGTTTCCTGGTAGAAATATTAATTTATCAGTCATTCACAAAGCAGGATCAAAGAAAAATGCAAAACATTTCACCAGCTGATTACAGCTCAGTAATTATTTAGAGCTCAGATTAATTCTAGGGATCAGAGATTACGGTAGTTTGTGATAATTGACTTGCCATCTTTAAACAGCCTCATTTTCACTGTTGTGTGAAATGAATTTTCTAATAATCACATTGCATTGTAATACTTAATCAAAAGCAATTACGTTAGATATTGCTGTTTTCAAAACTCTTGTGCAAAAAAAAAGAAGGTTTTTGGACTCAGACAAATATTGAAGTTTTACAAAGCTTTTTTTAAATATACAGGTGGGCGTGAATACTTTTCAAATTTTGAAACAGGGCCGTGTACTGGAACATACTAAGGTATGGTGACTTAAGACAGCAATGTATGGCAAGTTTTAGGGAAGACGCAGATGGCCATATAAAATCGGATGAGGATCGCAACGCAAGGCCATGGCCCCAATATCAGTATTTGATCAGTGTTTTGTCTCAGGAGTAGGAGCCAAAACCAGGCGAGGAACAATCTGAGAAATGGTATAATGGAAACAAGGGCACCACTTCTGCATTTATCACCCACTCCTGGTTTTGGCTCCCACTCCTGAGAAAAAATACTGACCGGATACTGACCAACTACTAATAATGAGGCTGTGGCTTAATGCTCAGACTCATCGGCGTCTCCCGACAGGAGCGTGACAGCATGTATTTCTATGCAGCTGTCACGCTCGGGTTGCGAAAGCCACCGGCCAGTCCGAGCACTGCGTTTCAATCAACATCCGAGTTATACAGCCGTCTGACTCATTCCTTAGAGTTGGGCAAAGAATTTGATAGGCCTCGGTCCATCAGCGACACCGGTAGGTCGTTACTGGCAGATTAGAGCCCTGCCATCCTCCTCCTAATAGCCGGCATCTCCAGCTCCTCTTTGGATTAGCTGGTCAGGTACAAGGTCATTGTTGAGGCGTGATACATACATAACGTCATACCGGACCTATTAATTGAAAGAGGTGTCAGAGAGGCCAACAGGAAGGAAGAAGTGAGCAGGCAACCACTGAACCAGGATCCTATGACTCAATTTGCTTAACTTTAGTAAGTATCACTTGTAGTCTCTGGGTTGAAAAGATAGGAGATTCTAAAGAAGCACTTCATATGGCCTCCAAGGGTCAAATAAGACTTCACACTACTTCTAAATAATATAATATTTCAATAATAAATAGAAGGACTAAGTTGAAGGAATCAAACCTAAGGAAAAGCCATAAAGAAGATGCCAGATGCTTATTCTTTTTTTTCGGACCTTTAAATGTTTTCGGATACTGATAGCAAATTTTGCAATTGATTACTGTCCAAGTTTGACCCATAACGGTGGATTATAACTACCGGTAATTACCAATTATTTCATGAAGACTGTACATTGAAGTACCAGTCATCAATCATGGTTAAACTTGTTTAAAGGTTGTCAATAAAGATACATTCATCATCAAAATTGGATCAGGAACAGGGCCATTATCACAAAGCACTCATGAGTAGATGTCATGGCCCACTAGACTTGAGGAAATAGGGGCTAAATACATGTCAGGTGCCATGGGTTTGGATGTCAAACCTAGCCTTACACTAGGACCCATTGGCTGGAGGTTTCATAGTGAGTTGAGTACACAGGGTCTATGGTTATCAAGCCTTGGATGAAGTCGACAAGAAACCCATTGTGAATTTGCCCCTGTTGGACAGTGCCTAGTCCTACCTTTGTTTTTCAGCACCTGAAGTCATCTGTTAGATCTTACCCATGCAATATATTGTGTTTTCACAGCCACAATGACATCTGCACTTACCTGCCTAATTAAGGATGCGTATGTAAAGGGTGGCCTGACTTCTGCATTTTTGTAAAATTCTTGGTTCTGTGCAATGTCTGCCATTAAATAATACAAAAAAAAATAATTACACAAAACTGTTTTAAAAGATGTAATAAAGAAGAAGTGGAAGTTGTTCAACTCTATCGAGCTTGGGTAGTATGCCAACAATTTCCCAACAAGTAGTAAAAATGTACTCTAACTTAGCAGTAAAAAAAAAGGTCTACTCACCAGAAGAGATGGGGACATTGTATTTGTCAGAGTACCGCCTCCGTATGGGTCCTACATTGTGGATGCTGGTGGTAGTGATAACAGATGGTCCCTGGGTTAAAGGAGTGAGTGGTGTCGTTGGGGTGGTGGGTGTGTGAGGTAAGCTTTGTGGGGAAGGTTCTGATGCAGTCTTTGAAAGGGTGACACTGGATACCAGGTTCAGCTGTAAATACCAAACAATAAAAAGTATTGAACAACTAGGTCTCTTAAACCAGTCAAACCAACAACTGAAGTTGGATCCAATCAAGAGTAGAAGCTTTCAGTGATCAAAGAGACCATGAATGCAAGGGAAACATCTCAACATGAAAATGTAGCCCTTCTGCTCAATAGTAGTAAGAAGTTGTTGGCCAAGTTGTCCTCTCCTACAAAAGGTGGCTGAAGCTGGAAGGTACATAATGGTATAAAGTACGTATATGACATAGTAATGAACAAATAGTTATCTTAAACTAGACAAGCCAACAATACAAATTTGTTCTATTCAAGTGCAGAAGCTTTCGATCATCAATGAGAACATGAATGAAAGGGAACCATCTGAACATGAACCTCTCCTATTCAATAGTAGTAAATAGTTGTTTATCAAGCAGTTCTCTCCTACAAAAGGTGGCTGCAACTGGAGTATAGATACTGCCATAATGTATGTAATGACAAAGTAATGAACAACTAGTTGTCTTAAACAAGGCAAGCCAACAATACAAGTTGGTTCTAAAATTAACAGTAGAAGTTAAAGGAGACCATGAATGGAAGGGAACCATATTAACATGAGGCTCTCCAATTCAATAGTAGTAAATAGTTGTTGACCAATCTGTCCCCTCTACAAAAGGCGTCTGGAATTGGAATGTACATAATTTTATTTATATAGTGCCAACATATTCCACAGCACTTTACAATTAAGCTGGGACATGTACAAACAATAAAGACATCACAAAAGTAACACATAGTTCAAAAGTTACAGGTGGAGTGAGGGCCCTCCTTATAATCTATAAGGTACATACATAAGGCTATAAAATATATAATGGCATAAAGTATTGAACAACCAGTTATCTTAAAGAGGTTGTCCACTACTTTATCATCGATGACCCATCTTTAGTATAGTTCATCAAGGTCTGATCGGTCAGGGTCCGTCACCCAGCACCCCCGCCAATCAGCTGTTCTCAGTGTCATTGGCGGTGGCCATAAATGGAAGGGAACCATCTTAACATGAGGCTCTCACGGCAAAAGTATTAATTAGTTGTTGGTCAACCTGTCCTTTCCTACAAAAGGTGACTGGAACTGGAATGTACATGATAGTTTAAAGTTCATAATAGCATAAAATATTGAACATCTAGTTATCTTAAATCAGGCAAGGCAACAATACAAGTTGACTCTAAATAAGAGTAGAAGCTTTTCATAATCGAGGAGACCATAAATGGAATGGGACCATCTCAACATGAGGCTCTCCTGCTCAATAGTATTAAATAGTTGTTGGTCAACCTGTCTTTTCCTACAAAAGGTGGCTATAACTAGAATGTACATAATGGTGTAAAGTTTCTAATAGCATAAAGTAAGGAACCACTAGTTATCTTAAACCAGGCAAGCCAACAATACAAGTTGGTTCTAAACAAGAGTAACAGCTTTTGATGATCAATGACACCATGTATGGAAGGGAACCATCTCAACATGAGGCTCTCCAACTCAATAATAGTTAGTAGTTGTTGGTCAACCTGTCCGCTCCTGCAAAAGGTGGCGGGCATTAGAAAGTACGAGAGCAATAATTCAGTCAGTCAGTCATTCTCCTGCTTCCAATGTCCTTTGATGTGGAACACAGAATGGTGTATACCAACACAAGGAGACGATACAAGCCTTGTTATTTTTATCTCTATGCATTGGATAGACATATTCCATAAGCAAGTTTGGAATCTCTTTCGGAAAACATTCAAGATATGGCACCAACAATACATTCAGCATCTGGCCAAAGAGATTTACCACCCACCCAAGTTAATTACAATCCACCAATAGATCATTGTGACACTCTGAAATGTAAAACATAACTACACCATGTTAACTATGGGGCAAACTTTAAACAAACTGCCACCGTCTATACGTTGTACATACAATGCCTTGTGCCCATGTGAAATTTAAATATACACTTTCATCTGTTGATTTAATAGAACGTCAACCCAATGTTTAGGTTTCGGAGGAAATGTGTAAACTCTACTTTCCTAAATAGCAAGCAGCTCTGGGATTGAAATCTCGAATTGGCACGTGTACATTCAGAGCTGCACTTTACATTAAGCAGAACTCTAATATTGGTTTAACAAAGTTAATTTCAATTTTTCAATTTTCGAGACAGCAAAATTTTTGAGGCCTATCCAGACCATATAAATCAAACACCACATTCAAGACGGTGTAAAATTCGGCAATCAGTCAGTCTTATTACTATGTCAGGCATTTCTTTCCTTCTTTTTTCAACATAAATTAGGTATAAGTAAAATATATATAAAAAAGCCCATAACTGTATTACAGCCATTAAACATAATTTGCCAGTCTAACGGTGGAATAGTATAGAGGGTGCCAAAAAATATGAAGTCATGTTAAGGAAAGGTACAATATATGGAATTAATCAAGAGAACCTTGGTGTTTCATTAATTGATTCCAAAGAATAGTACCGTATCAGAGAATAATTCCAAAATCAATTTAGTAAAGGAGACAGGACTATCGGGATTGGGGGATGGGGGTGTCACTACCATCCATAATTAGGAAATTCTATGTTCGAGTGATAGAACTTCTTTATTTCTTTCAATCTTTGGTAAAAAAAAAAAAAATGAACTCATTTAAGAGGAATTTTACGCACAGATTCCGAACTGCAGCTCTTCCCCATACATGACCTTTAGAGTTTATCAATATACCTCAACTCGTATTACAAGCCGGTCCTCTGTGTGATATGAGCTGCGATTTAATGATAATCCCCAGAGAACAGACAAGTAATGCAGCCTTTTAACAGTTTATTATGGAAATGTGTCGTTTTTCTTTTTTTTTTTCTTGTTAAATAGGATACAGATGTTGATTTTCAACAAGCCGAACAAAGACGCACGTGCACTTGGTACAAGTCCATTAAGTCTGGACCCATTGTGGGGTGGTGTCCTTTTGTAGTTTTACCTTAGTTAGCACTTTTTATATGTTTGTATCAAGTCTCAATCCTTGGTAACAATTCAGTAAGTTACAGTAAGTCCCCATTTCTTAAGATGATTGTCGGCTTTCGACAACACTTGTTTCTTAGAGATGAGCCAATCGATTCAAAACAAATCAAATTTCACAAATTCCAAATCTTTTGTGATTCGATTCACTCGAATCCGTCAAAATGGCAACCAGCCACAAACCAATTTTTTTAGATACTTTTTAGAGCCATGAAGGGGGTTAAAAAATATTATACTCCTCTCACCCTCACCTGTCCTACAGAACCTTGTCCATTCCTCCATAGGCTCCCTCCAGATATGATGTTCTTTTCAGTCTTCACTCTTCAGCATCTCTGCCACCAATGAGAGTAATGTCTTAAACAACTGAAGAGAAGAACAGAGCTGGAGGAGGAAGCCAGCAAGGGACCTGATGGGGAGCTGTGACTATATGCTAGGTATTTATTTTATTTTTTAAAAATCGCTCATCCTTACCATTTAAGGTTAATTGCACACTGAGCATTTTTTATGCGTTTTCGCTGCTTTTTTCCGTTTTTTTCATGAACCCCATCCTCATTACCCCACTCACTTCCGCTACAGGGCAGTGGGAAGAGCGGAGGCTAAGCGCCAGATTTGGTGCATCTTATGTATGCGCCATTTCTGGGACTGCTGAGGGGTGATATTAGCTGTGGAGGGGGCTAATATCCATGGCCCCTTTCCTGGCTATTAATATCAGCCCGCAGCTGTCTGTTTAGATTTTATAGGGGGACCCTACGTAATTTTTTTCTGGGGTCCCCCTGTAATCTAGCCAGTAAAGGCTAAGCAAACAGCTGTGGGCTGTTATTCATAGCCAGGGAACATTTTTGGCTAATGGCCCCTTCCCCGGCTACTAATATCGGCCCCCCAGCGGTCGGCTTTCCCTCTGCTGGTTATAAAAATGACACGGGAGCCCACGCCATTTTTTAAAAATTTTTTAGGTTATGTGCCCATGATCCAGACGTAATAGTGCTTTGGAGGCAGCATATATTTGCTGCGTCCAAAACTCTGTCTTCTATTGAACGCAGGTAAAGCCACATGTGTTCACTTAACCATGTGGATTCACCGCATTCAATACATTCTAGTGGTCAAATTTCTGTTGTGGAGACTAGCGACTCCGCAAGAGAATTTGATATGCTGCGGTCCTGAAAGACGCGCCGCATGTCATTGACCGCGGGTGATCCGCAGCCTCACATGCACGCATAGTGGACATTTCTAGAAATACCATCCACTATGCTGTAACATCTGGATGCTGCGGGTTCAACGCTGTATAAACACGCAGCTTCAAATCTGCAGCAGCTCCTGATGGTGGACACGTACCTGAACTCATCCGCAGCATGTCAATTTCTGTAGCAGACACGCTAGTATCCACTGTAGATTTTGACCAATTGAAATGTCATTAGATGCGGTGGATCCGCATGTATTGACAACAAAAGTGCGGCATTAGAACACAGGGTTTTGGACGCAGAGAAAATAAGTTGCGTCCAAACCGCTGCTTGTTGCTGTTCGTGGGGACATAGCGGCTAACGAAACAGCTGTGAGCTGTTATTAATAGCCAGGTAACATGTTTGCCTAATGGCACCTTCCTAGGATAAAAATAGCAGCTCTTCAGCTGCCCCAGAAATGACTTCAAAGGAAATGATAATGAAGATTGGGTGTATGTGATTATCTAACACCTAGCCCTTTTGTTTGGTAATGACAAGGTGTCAATCAGACCCCTTCATTACTAAAAGCTAATTAAAGTTAAGTAAAGAGTTAAATAAACACACAGAGTAAACATTATTCGAAACACAACAGGCACTTTCTTTAATCAGTTACATTAACCAATATACTCACCCCAGATCTGACGGTAATCCAAGGGTTGAAGCAATGTCCCACCTTTCCTTTTTTTTAAATATCTTTATTTAGCTCCAAAAAGCATTCACTGATGTCCAAAAAAGCATTAAAAAAACGCATAAAAAATGTATCGAAAACTAGTCAAAACGCGCGTTTTTCCGCAGCATTTTTCCTGCCAAGAGATGCAGAAACGCTGAAGAAATTTATGCATTCAAATCCTGAGCGTGCGCACATAGCCTAAGGGTTTCTTGGGGGAAGTACTGGTTCTCCTTAAAGAGACAAGCTGAGTATGGAGTCTTATTGGTAAGGCTAGGTGGGAAAATGTATGCAAATTAGATCTCTCAGTACAAAAGTATCTATCTTGCAAACACCACGTACGAGGGGTAGCTACTAGGGTTGAGCGAGTATGTTCTGTCCGAGTATGCTCGGGCCGAGATCCGAGTATTTACAGCTGCTCGGTGATATGGTTGAATCGCTCCTGTGTGCATGATTTGCAACTGTTTAACAGCTTTATTACATGTTAGGAATGTGTAAGAAATAGACAATCCTCCCATGTAATAAAGCTGTCAAACAGTTGCAAATCATGCACATGGGAGCGATTTAACCATATCACCGAGCAGCGGTAAATACTCGGAACTGGGCCCCAGGAAACTAGGCGAAAGGGTTAATAGAACATACTCGCTCAACACTAGTAGCTACCCAATAAGTCAATATCTGACCCTTTACCATGCCTTGCAACATGACCAGCTATAAATGTCAAGCCAGAAACTCATCTATGAAGAGACAGTTTTGGGTTGTTTTCCCCTCATCAATGTAGAGCTACTTTGTGTTACTTGGGAGATGGCTCATGATCTGATGTAATCTGTGGGAGAACTTGACAGCAGGTGTCCAATTCATTCACAGCACTCCCACAGGACAAATGAAGTATTACACAGTTCCTATTGAAATCAATGAACTTTGTGTAACATATGGATAGTCTCCTGAATAAAGAGACTGATACTTTTGATGCTCAAAAGACTCCACTGACTTATATTGTAGTCCATCAAGTTTTTCCATGATGAGCAAAAACCTTACTCCAAGGCTATGGATCCGGTTGCCATTTTTACTCCTGTAACCGATCTGGACTGGAGTGTAACTACATGGCATGTTAAGGTTGCACTAAGACCCTGAAAGAGCCCAAAAGGTCGAGTGGCCTATGTAGGAAGACCTGCACTATAGATGACTTGTCTTAGTCTTTTACTTTTCTGGGGTATCTTGAAGGTCCTGCTAAATAGACTAAGGATGGCCATACACATTAGATGGCTGTTGGCCGAATAATGCATCGGGCAACGGTTCATCTGACAGCCATCTCATCAGTCTCTCCCATACACTGGAGCGCTTGCTTGGTCGAGCGCTCGTGTTCTCAATGAGAAAGCCGCACACTAACACGTCGGCCTTCTGCTTATCGTAGGGAGAAAAATGCAATCGGAAGTCCGAAATCGGACATGTGCGAACAACATATCTTCCAACCTTCATTCAGCCGGTGCCCCCATACACAGTTGAACACGTTGGTATTGGCGGGTTCTACCGACATGTGTCTAATGTGTACGAGGGCCCTAAAGGATTTTCTTCTGCCATCAAAACAGGATAAATAGGTTTCACTTGAGTTAAAGAGTTGAGTTCTTTAAAAAGAAAGCAGGAGATACGGAAGTGGGTGGAGAATGAAGTAGAAAAGGGGGCCTTAACAGACTTTGACAAATGACACCGATTCACACCCACCGCCGCTAAGACAAGACGGGGTAAGCAGCCAATCTAGGCTAATTACCAGATGAAATTGTATTGTAAGGACTCTAATTAGGAGATGCTTATGGAGGCGTACTGAAGATTAAATACTGCATATGAATGACCCCGACGACAGGGAGAAGAGGGTGCAGGGTGTTGCTGGAATATTTGGTCGAAACAGTGATCGTATTTTAAAAGGAGGGAATAATTTGGAATAATAGCTATGAGGTAAACTAATTAGCAGAGGGATCCTGGAGGAAGACTGTGGCTTTACTGCAGCTGAGGCTGTTCCAAAACAAAGTGCCAAATCTCAACAGCAAAGCAGCAGTCGAGTGGAAAATGTCTGCCTAACCTCTGCTCCCGCTATTAATTTGCAGGAAAACTAATGACACATATACATATTCCCACAAAATTGTTCTAATTGCTAATTTGCCAAAGGAGCCCAGTTTCCAAATTAAACATGACTGCAATCTGGGAGGAAGGAGAGAACAAAAAACAGGAGCTGGGAGCGAAGGGTGTTTCATCTCCCACATCTATTTGTAGGCTTAACCGACGATTTGATGAAATGCTGACCTTGTCAATTGCCATTGAAGTGTTTTATACGTATATTTTTTTAATATTTTTTTGGATAGCGAGATTTCATGAGCAGGAAGTCCCTGTGGTTTCATAAGGAGGATCGTACGAAATGATCATCCAGAGTGCCAGTCGCCTAACCCCGGGGGAAGCCATTGTGTTGGCTACTGTTGCATTCTGCGTGTCAATTCACTGGAAATCAATCATCGTGCCTCATGCCTTATAAGAGAAAGCCAACTTATTTTTTTATACATTTTATTTATTTTATGTAGCCCTTCTTTAGGTTAAGGACAGAAAGTTAGACGCATTCTTGTAACTTTCAATCAAAACTGGTCTTGCTTCCCACATTTCCTGAAAGTTACAACTAATCAATTCTCACGCTCTATAACTTGTCATCCAGTGTTTAAATGGGTTATACTTCTTCATCAGCATACTGCCAGCACTTTAGCTACTGGAACTTCCTCTGTCTCACTATTTAGCATGCATTTTTCCTGACATTATCCACTACCTTGTCTACCCTGAACAGAAAGCCTGTATGTTTGTTATGCCAGTATGCAGTTCTACAGCCAGGAAAGCAGAAGCAGAGACAAATCTCTGCCCCAAATTCCTAAAGACATGACTCACCCTCACTTCATGTAGAGAAACAAAGACCCACCTCCATTTTCTGTATCCAGACAAATACCAGCCTCCACTTTCTGTAGAGAGGCAACAACCCACTCCATGTGGAGAAACAATGACCCACTCCTACTTCCTGTAGAGAAAAACCCACCACCACTTCCTGTGCAGAAACAAAGACCCGCCTCTACTTCCTGTAGAGAAAAACCTACCCCCAATTCCTGTAGAGAAAGACCCACCACTTCTTCCTGTAGAGAAACAAAGACCCACCCCTACTTCCTGTAGAGGAAAATGCACTGCCACTTCCTGTTCAGAAACAAAGACCCGCCTCTACTTTCTGTAGAGAAAAACCTATCACCAATTCCTGTAGAGAAAAACCCACCCCACTTCCTCTGGAAAAACAAAGACCTGTCCCAACTTCCTGTAGAGAAAGAAAGACCCATCCAAACTTTCTGTAGATAGACAAATACCCGCCTCCACTTTCTAAACAGAAAAACCCACCCCACTTCGTGTGGAGAAACAAAGACCCTCGCCCACTTCGCTTGGAAAAACAAAAACCCACCCCCACTTCCTGTAGAGAAACAAAGACCTTCCCCCACTTCTCCTAAAGGGACAAAGACCTTCCCCCACTTCTTGTAGAGAAACAAAGACCCACCCCACTTCTCATAGAGAGACAAAGACCTTCCCCCACTTCTTGTAGAGAAACAAAGACCTTCCCCCACTTCTTGTAGAGAAACAAAGACCCACCCCACTTGCCCTGGAAAGACAAAGACCTGTCCCAACTTCCTGTAGAGAAAGAAAGACCTACTCCCACTTTCTGTAGATAGACAAATAACGTCCTCCACTTTCTAAACAGAAAAATCCACCCTCACTTCATGTGGAGAAACAAAGACCCTTGACCACTTCTCGTAGAGAGACAAAAACCTTCCCCCACTTCTCGTGAAGAGACTATGACCTTCCCCCACTTCTTGTAGAGAGACAAAAACCTTCCCCCCACTTCTCGTAGAGAGACAAAAACCTTCCCCCCACTTCTCGTAGAGAGACAAAAACCTTCCCCCCACTTCTCGTAGAGAGACAAAGACCTTCCCCCACTTCTCGTAGAGAGACAAAGACCTTCCCCCACTTCTCGTAGAGAGACAAAGACCTCCCCCCCCACTTCTCATAGAGAGACAAAGACCTTCCACTACTTCTCATAGAGAGACTAAGACCTTCCCCCACTTCTCGTAGAGAGACAAAGACCTTCCCCCACTTCTCGTAGAGAGACAAAAACCTTCCACTACTTCTCATAGAGAGACTAAGACCTTCCCCCACTTCTCATAGACAGACGAAAACCTTCCCCTACTTTTCGTAGAGAGAAAAAGACCTTCCCCAACTTCTCGTGAAGAGACAAAGACCTTCCCCCACTACTTATAGCGAGACAAAGACTTTCCTCAACTTGTTGTAGAAAGACAAAGACCCACCCAACTTTCTATAGAGAAATAAAAAGCTGCACCCACTCCCTGAAGAAAAACAAAGAATTTTGTGCACTTCCCACATACTGTACATTTATGGAATGGCATGGTAAGACTACCTTACTTTTGTTCACCTGAAAAGGCATAAGTTTAATTATATAGAGCCCTCATATTCTATATGTACAGAGCCTGTTGTCATTCACACCAGTTTCCGCCACCAACTCCCTATCTCAATATCGCTCAAAACTACGTATTAAAATAAAAATGTTTTTTTTTTTTTTTATCATATTCCCGAACAAAGTTCCCTGACTCCTATTATATACATTTTTTTTCAGTCTCCGCACTCAATTTGTGAGTTACATGTCAATATAACGAAGATCTCAAGCTCGTTCCTTGTTGGCTACAACATCTTTATAAAATGATGAATGAGTCATCAGTAATTTTCATAAACAGGCAGTGATGTAAACCCCTAATCAAAATGGATTTCCATTAACTGTCCCGCTTAGTACACATAATTGTATCTTTTTTGTTTTTCCTAAATGTATTACATGAGAAGACGAGCCAGAGATTATGAAGACGTGCTTATATCTTTACTTAAATAAAGATGAGTTTTAACCCTTTTAAGGGGCGTAGCATTAACCGAACACACCACCCCGACCAACAAAATTTGCCAGCCCAGTGTTCTCTTGCATGCTCCAGGGCACAGATTTCTGCTATTAGCTGCGCCAGTCTGCTTAGGGTCAGAATTGATGATTTAATTGCACTGAAATTCTGGGCTTTAATCACTAAAGATTGGAGACGGTAACATGGATGGATGGGCAGTTAGTAGCAGAGATGACAATTTTAAAGTGACAATTCCCGTCATTTGAGGTCACTGGTAACAGAATAAAAATCAAGTATTTTTTTGTGAAATTACGAATTTCAAGTTGTTAGATAATAGCCAACAAACTGCCTTAAAATAGTCATAATTACATAGGGCAGCGCTGCATTTTTATTTATTTTTTTTAAGGTAGTATAGCGCAGAATTTTTATTTTTGATATTTCTTATATATTCGATAGATACATGGTCCTATATTTTTATTTAATTATTTTTTATATATTTTCCCATAGATGGCATGGTATTGTATTTTTACTTCATATTTTTTATATATTTTTTTTTTTTTTTTAGGTGTTATGACACCAAATTTATATTTTATTTCTTGATTTTTTTTGTATTTTCCCATAGATTGCGTGGTACTGTATTTTTACTTTTTTATATATATACTTCTTATATTTTTTCATAGATAGCACGACACTTTTTTTATTATTATTATTTCTCATGTTTTTGGAGGTAAGAATAGTGCAGAATTTTTTTTCCACTCTCTTTTTCTATTGCTTATATTTTCTACTGGATTGCATGGTACTATATGTTTATCTTGCTTTTTTTAGATTTTCCCATAGATTGCATGGTATTGTATTTTTACGCTTTTTTTATATGTTTTATATTTTTTGAGATAGCACGACACTGTATTTTTAGTTTATTTTGTTTATTTCTCATTTTTGTAGGTATTACGGCACTGAATTTTTATTTTATTTATTTTATTTCTTATCTTTTCTCCATAGATAGCAAGGTGCTGTATTTATACTTTTTTTTTTTAAATGTATCTTTTCCCATAGATAGTAAGGAACTGTATTTATAAATTTTTAAATATTTTTTATAATTTTCCCACAGATAGCAAGACGCTATATTTATACTTTATTTTTTGATATTTTTTATATTTTCCCATAGATAGCAAGGCACTGTATTTATACATTTTTAAATATTTTTTAGAATTTTCCCACAGATAGCAAGACGCTAGATTTATACTTTATTTTTTGATATTTTTTAAATTTTCCCATAGATAGCATGGCACTGTATTTTTATTTAGTACGTTTCTAATTTTCCCATAGATATCCTAGTACTGTATTTAATTTTATGTATTTTATTTATTTTAATTTTTACTCAATTATGTAAATATTTGGAGGGTTTGAATAATTGCACAAAACTAAAATTTTGCAAATCAACAGAAAAAAATTAAATGCCATTAGAAATTAACGAGTAACACAAATTTTAAAACCATAGTCATTTACACCCTTCTTAAAAAAAAAAAAAAAATTGCTATCGCAAGTTAAAAGCAATGGAAGTATTTATTGATGTTTTTTCCTATACTGGTTTTGCTGGCTGCACAAACATCTGAACCATATAATTCAACTATTTAATGTTACGTTATTATTGAACCAATGTTCCAGCGTAATTTTATGGGGCGTTTAATTGCTAACGCTTATTTCTATTTATTGTATATTTTTGTTTCTTTCTTTTTTTTTTTAAAGGAAAAAAATATATATTCTTAATTGCTTTCCGCTTAGAGAGAAAAAGAAATACAGTATACAGAATGGAATATTTAACCAAGCATTTGATTTGAAAATGTTATTTTAAATGTTTTAGGTCAAGTCTGAATTGGTGCACTGTTGGAAAAACTTAATTACTGCTCAGCCATTAGAAAAAAAAATTATATTGCCTCTTTTCATGGATGACAGTTGTGTGACGTTTGGGAATAGTGAAAAAGCAATTATCCCCCAGATACAATATACAAAATGTTGTTGACAACTTTTCTAATTAAAATATAGTTCTGGGGTTTTTATAGACACCTGAAGTGTCTTACGGCAGCAAATCATGAGCTGTTCATTTCAATGTTAGTTTTTTTTACTCCATGGGGGCTCATGTAGACGGATATAAAATCATGGCTGAAAGTGTTGGCACCCTTGAAATTGCTCCACAAAATGAAGTATTTCCTCCCTTTCACACAAAACTCCCAAAATGAACAGGACAAAATTGTTGGCACCTTTCCAAAATTGTGGCTAAACAACTTTGTTTCAAGCATGTGATGCTCGTTCAAACTCACCTGTGGCAAGTAACAGGTGTGGGCAATGTGAAAATCACACCTGAAACCAGATAAAAAAGGGAGAAGTTGACTCAGTCTTTGCACACTAAGCATGGAGAACAGAAAGAGGATAAAAGAACTGTCTGAGGACTTGAGAACCAAAATTGTTGAACAATGTCAACAATCTCAAGGTTACAAGTCCATCTTCAGATATGTTGATGTTCCTTTGTCCTTTGCTAGAAAAAGGTGGCTGTGGACTACTGAAGAGGCTGCTGGACTGCGGTCCTGGGAATTGATTTGCTCATCTCTAGCATTATTGAAATAAAATCCATAGTCTGTGAGCCTATACTCTATGTGCCTCCAAGAAGGCATGCAAAAGTTTTTCCCCCCATGGATTCCGTACAAATCTACAAAAAATAGATAAAAACAAAAAAATACAATCACTACATTATGAGCAATAGCTAAAAGCTTTCTTTATGTAAGTGCCATACAGTGGCAAATGGAGTATCCATGGTTGGTTATTTGCACCAGTAGGGACTCTGTGTGCCTCCATCCAGAGAACATGGCATTGTCTTTATCGCCTTAATTTTGCAGATGTAAAAAAAAAAATACAAAAACTACCAACGGACAGTAAAATGAAGCATACCAATTAGTTAGAAAAATAATAGTCCTAATCAACTTCAGCAAATGACCCTCATCCTGTGCCGAGAAACAAAAGCTTCAACCCAAAATTTATTGGGCATGGAAGATTCCTCGTGAATCTAGTTCATCTGCGAGACCTTGGAGAAGTCATTGAAAAAAATATATTTAAAAAAGAGGCCAGATAGTTCCCATTTTCCCAAAAACATCTTAGTCCAATATATTAGAAAATACTACAGGTACAACATTAATCTACAGCTAAGAAGGGATATATATTACCTCCAGGTACATGGGCAAGAGGTGGCATCAAAATTGGGAATTCTAAACCCCTTCTTTGGGCTATGCTCATGAGATGTTGCAGCCTTCATTGCTCCATGTTGCTTAAGCTGTTGGCTCAACCTCACAAGGTTTTAGAATGTGATGACCAGCGTTGTCCACGTTGTTGTCTGATCCAACAATTTTGCCCCCCAAAGAGGTTATTTTTTACATTACAAATGCACAAGTTAGTCAACTGTTGAGCACTTGTGGCTGTAGTCCCGATACAAGATGCATGTGAGCAGTGAAGTGTGAAGTGCGCTCATCTCACATTGACAGCTGAAATAATTATTTAAACATGCAAATAACCTCAACCCAAAAAGAACAATTTTTACAACTAACAAGTTTTGGCTAATAAAGAAAATTACGAGACACAGAATCCGTGTGGAAATGATCAGTGTCCCTATTGTGTGATTGGGATAAACCAAAATTGTTCCAATGGATCCTCTTCAAATTTGTTAAATGTGAATCAAATGTTTTATATTATGTTCTATGGTCTGTTCAAAACACAGAGTATAATAAACGGAAAGTGAAAAAAAAAAATAATAATCACCTCGCCGCTCACCAATCCCAACGCCGCACCCTCCCTTCTGCTCCTATGTGAAGTAGTCTCTGGCTTCTTCTTTCCTTTGGCACTTCGCGAAACATTCTCTTCCTGGATCTTCACTCTGTAGCGGGGCTTCCAGCACTGACCTCACGATGTACGTTGCCAAGGCATAGTAGTCAGTGTCATGTGTCGCAACGTCAGAGACCTACTTTGCGTTGGGGCTTCTGGCGCCAAGTGAAGGTACAGGAAGAAGCTGTGTATAGGACCAGATGGAGGGCTGGAGGACTGGTGAGCGGCAAGATGAGTATTTTGTACTTCCTTAGTACAAAAAAAACAGAAAAGTGGCAGCCAATTTTTTTGCAAAATTGAAAATTTAAGGCGAGTTCCATTCCCTTCTAACCAAATTGCTAATTTCTATTCATGAGTTAGGAGGATTTCGACTGATTTAGCTTTTGCCTAGAATTAAACCTGAACAAGTTGCCTCATTTTGAACTAATTATGTTCCATTTATGAGCCGAGGACTATGGATCCAAATTCTGTAGCTGGCCATACATTGCATTTTTCTATAGGGTAACCTTCTATTTCTACAAGTCAATCATTCAAAAAAAAATGTCCGGTCATGCAGAACATGGATACATTACACAAAGTAAAGTAAGAACTTTTACAGTGGCTCTTCACCAAGGCTAATAAAGAAGAATATAAAGCACCGCCCATGAGGTTCACATTGCCTAATAAAGCATACAACTTTGATTCCATAACCTTACAGAGCTGAAGAAAATGAAAAATATCTTACCACTCATAAGAATCATATATCAAAAAAGTTACTGTACATAACAAATCCCGGAGATCCTTCACTTTCCTATCTAATCAAAATATAATAACTTAAACTCATGAATTTAATTTTTTGCTACTTTTGTTATTCCGATACCTAGCAATCACATTTCCAATATTTTTATATCTGTCTCAACTCTCTCGTAATTGAAATTTATCACATCACTACGTAAAATATTCTATGCAGCATACTCAAAAGATCATAGAAATCGAGCAGACAGCCAGCAAACAATGCCGCACGCTACTCACTCTTAGAAAAATGGAAAAGGAGGAAAAAAAGAACTCTCAATATAAAAAATAGGTTTGGAGTTGATTGCCTGCAAGCAAAGACACTTTTCATATACAAATGTGATTTTTCACTCCCAACCCCTCCCCCTTCCCAATCTCCAAAGGGTGGTACAACCATAAATTTACATAGACTAATCCAAACAATCTGTGCATCTGACAATAGCAAACCTCACACAGGCAAGTCTATTGTCGGTTTACATATCAGTGAGCTTTATGTTCGCTTGTAACAACGTTCAAGCTGTCAAAGGTTCGCTTTGGACTCTAAATAAACGGTTATAAAAGCGATGTGCGGAAATATTAGACTTTCCTCAAAAGGAAGCCCGCTGTGTATGAATTCCAAAGCTATTCATTTTGCAGTCAAAAATATGCATGCCCGTTTGCTTATAATAAAGAAGCACTGTGTGGAGCAAGTAGGGAAGATAATGTTAACCTATCCTTAAAAATGTTTTTTTAAAAAATTGTAAAAAAAATTTATTGAGAGGTCCCAAGGAAAGGTAAATAAATGGTATTAACGTGAAGGGCAAAAATAAAGAAATGAACAAAGTTAGGGACTACTCCACTTTTACCTAAAAGTTACCTTGAGGAACAAGTAAAGAGCTCATGCACAAATGGATTGTCATTTCTACCTGGATCCTCATAATGACAAAGAAAAGTGTCCAATATTTGCGCTTATTTTATACCCACTGCACCCCTGAGTTTGCCGCTTTTTTCTTTTTTTAAATTGGCCATACGGTTGCAGAGATATGAGCGTTTTCATTTGGCATGCCTTACAGGATCCTCGGGGGCGGGTCTTTAGGCTCCTCTGCATTATTACCCTGTGAGCCACGCCCCCTTAGTAAAGACCCTAAAAATTTGCAATACGTAAAAATGCCTATATCTCTGCAACCGTATGGCAGATTTAAAAAAGAAAAAAAGTGGAATGCTCAGTGGAGCAGTGGGAATAAAATAAGAACACAAAATGGCCACTTTTAACCTGGTGACAGGTCTTTTTTTTTTAAAGGGGTATTTCTACATATCAAAGATATGTCATAAATGCCTGTTAGATGAGCTTCTCCAAGGTGGGGACAATTCCTATCAGGAGAAAAGGATTCCTGGGATCTTCAATAGTAGATGTATGGTGCCCGCTCTCCATTGAAGTCTGTACTAGTTATGGAGAGTGGCAAGCCAGCAGTCTATGGGGAGATTGGCCATTGTGGATCGGGTTGATCTATGGAGGGAACAGCTGTAAACTCCATTCCCCCTTATAGAAATCTACTTGCATATTTGACTTGACCATCAATGGGTTCGCTAGGGTAGGAGTAACATATAATAGGTAAGTGGCTTAGCGTTTCGACTTCTTCTGCTGCCCATTTTATTTCCTTAAAACAAGTACAGGTGACAGTAGTAAAGTTCAAAGTGAGAAAAAGAAAGACCAAGGCCAATATCAATTTAATTGCAATAGAGTCAACAGTAAAAAGGTAGTCCTTTTAAGCTCAGCTCTATATCAGTATAGTGACATCACTAAAGAATTAATTTACCCAACTTCCCCCAAAAAAGATACTTACAGGTTGGGGGCTTGCTTTGGGTTCTGTTGACTTCACATGTAAATGCGTCATCATGGCTTGCAGCCGGTCTTTGTCTTTGGAAAGCTGCAAAGTATGAAATTAATAAGAATGAATATTTTTAGATAAAACAACAATATTGTGCCACCTAGTGGCCAAATCAAGATGAAGAACTATCTTAATACAGAAATTGGTAGAAGAAAGTTTGCAATAATACTCTGTGTAAATAGAGGGATTGTCGCAAACGAAGATGTTGATGACCTATTCTTAAGAGAGGTCATCAATATCATATGAGGGGGGCGCCCGCTGATCAGCTGATACCAAAGGTGGACACAGACAGAACCCTGTTCAAGAACAGTATATGAGCCCTTTGCAGTCCAAGAGCTCATCATAATGCACAATTCCACCAGCTTTGGCGGTGTCAGTGAGACCCTTTACCTTTTGGACCCCTGGTTGCACCAATGATATATCTGCCCCTGGCTGATACCTTGAACGGCAGCTAGTGGAAGTTCATAGTGTACAGAGCTAAAACACCACAGCTCCACACACGGTGTAGTGGCCATTCTTGGGTACTGCAGCTCAGCTCCTATTGAAGTGAATGTGACCTAAGCTACAGTACTAAAGAACGGCCACTACACTGTGTATGGAGCTGTATCGTACACCGTCTACTCCCGTCAGCTGCAGCTCCATCTAGCGGATTCCCAAAAAACTGATATCCTTAAGGATAGGTCATTAGTCTTGGTTCCCTTTTCTTAAATATAATCTTTCTAGCAATTTATAAGGCTAAGTTAAAGATAAAATAGTCACGATTAAAAAATAAAAAATCCTACAATATAATAAAACTCCAATGCAATCTAATGTGTTTCCTTGGTTACAGACTACAAACAAGCCTCGCGTAGTCATACTCCCTCCCATCTCTCCCCTACTCGTTGTTAACGTTGTTGGGGGACAAATATAAAGGCTGTGGCTGCAAAATCCGACTACACACAGGTTTTTTTGTAGTCTGTAACCATGGAGACCTATAAGTCTCCATACGATTTGAAGACAGAAAATGGTAGGCAATTTTTATATCAGAGTTGCTATAATTTTTGGTTTTTGAGGCATAGGAGCAAAGTGGTTGCAAATATGGATATGCCCTTTAAGGAATTTAGCCTTTCTATTGCTAATGCTTAATTCACACCACAAAATGGAAGCAGAGAATTGAAGGTCTAATGACCGACTTAGCAGGCCGGCCGGCACTCAGAACCTGCGACTAAATGTCAGCATGCTGGTAATGGCTTCGCTGATAAACAATTTCTATATGCGCTCCATTCTCCAGGAATGTCCGGGAAGACATTGAAATTATCCTGAAATGCACATAATTAATCTTGCCGGGGGGAGATGATATAGAGTGCGGCGCGTCACCTGAGGCTTCAATTTAATCCATATTAGTATGTACCCTTAACAAGATATGGGAATATAATCATTGCAGGGACCATTTTATTTGTATTCTTGTCCTCGCAGTTGATTGAACGTTACTCACACAAAATGACTTTTATAATTCTCAACCCAATGTCTCCGATGTGCCGCCGCCATTGCTCTCGTTCAATTATACAATATCAATGCCTTCTCAAATCAGATATTCTGTTGTGCCGACGCTGCCGGTGATGCCTACAGCTCTTGATTTTGGACAATAAGATGATTACCCGGGGGGGGTTTAAAGACCTGGAATGAGCAAATAATCAGCAAAATATCATCTAAAATGAAAAACTTCCGAGAGACCTTTTGGAAGTCCACAAGTGCAGACTGGCCCATCTAGTACTGATAAATCAAAAATTGGGCCCAGGTTCTCATAAATGGTAAAGGCCCTATGGTAAGACGACTCACTTGGCTGCTTCCAGTAGTAGGCTCAGGACACGGTTTCCTCTGCAGGTTTATTGTAGTGGTATAAGCACTGCAGATTCTGCAAAATAAACACGGCCTTTCTGACGTAACAGCAAAAAAAAAACCCAAAGTATAGCACAGTCCATAAGTGAGCGGGTTCCGCCCGCTCTTGTTATCACAAGAAGTTCAGGCAAAGTCCTTTTGTGGAGCTCTCTAGCTTCCACACACAGCATGGAGACTTCACTCTCTAGCTCACACCAGAGAAAAAAAAATAGCGACTGAACATTTAACCTTGCTCAGCCACACCCTGAGGGGAGGTAGGGTGAATGACTTCCCACCCGATCTCTATGCCATTCACACAAAACCACTCCCTTTGCAATAGTGATCACACCTCCAACATATAACATGCTGGGGACAAGTTGTAGGTTCAGTTCACACAGGCTAGCAGACGTAGTGACACATACCTCCCCTCACATATAACACCAGTGACCCTGTCATAGCCCCTATTTTAAATAAAAAAAAAAAAAGCCCCATGAAAGGCATATTGATTTTGGAACCTATTATTTGGCACTAAGGTCTATTTCCTATCGGATATAATCCGTTCGGATGGAGTGTGTGGGTCATGTATTTCTGTATGGATGGAGTATGGGCTCTCATAATCCGTGGGCAGACATATCATTGGTGCAATCTGTGCAGCCGTACATGGGCCCAAGAGGTAAGGAGGTCACTCCCACCTCCAAAACAGGTGGAATTGTACATTATTATGAGTTATTGGACTGCAAATGGCCTCCTCTGGTTGTGTCCAACACTGTCAATCATTTCATGCGCCATATTCAACAGATTCCTAGGTGGTCACTGAACAAAACTACACCGCTGTTATGGTGCACAAGGAAATGAGACAAGTATTAAGGGGGTTGACATGAATTAGGTCACCCCTTTCAGAACCAGCCAATTTTTCTTGGTGAACCAAGGCCAACAAGTCGTTTAATAAAAAGATGTCCATGTAACACACTGTTGCCTCAAATCGGTATAAAAGGGAGTGGGAGTCACTCTTGCCAAGTGGTTCTCCCTTCTGACTCATAGAGGAGTGTCCCGAGTCCTCATGCCATTATGGGACATATGAACTGGAATTGTCTTCAAGAGAAAGCCCCTTTAGGATTCTAAAATCAATGGCTGGACCAGTGACGTTTCAGAGTTGGGTCACTCTCCTGCTTGTGCCAAAACACCTGTTATGGTGCCCAAGGGAGAGCATGAGTTTAGCATTGAGTGTTGACTTTAATGAGGCCACTACTTTCAGAAATTTTCTAAGGGAACCATGGCCATCAAGAAAATTTGATAAATGATAGCAAGCTCGAGATGTCAAATCTCTTGCCTCTGTCTTCCTACGCCCATTTTGATTTTGCTATCGGCCCTTCCTCTTCGTAGGAATGTAATCTCAAAATGTTTCATTACACTTTTACCTTTATGAATATATTCAATTTAGCCATCATAAAAAAAGGTGTATATGGCTAGAGCATTGATGGGCAGTTCTTTATTCGGAGCAGGGCCTTCAAAATCTACAGCTACTGAAGTAGACAAATTGCTGTGCTTTTGAAAGGATGAAGAAGGTACAGCGGTCAACCCAAGACCATTGTCAATCGGCACAATGAGAGTGGATCACGTATCCCATCAGGGTTACACTCTTCTGACAGATTCCCTTTAATTTTATGATCTCGAAAAATAAGGATATCATTAAATTAAAAGTATATTTTTTTTACAGAAGTATGGCGCACCTTTAAGTTATACCACTTAACCTGGGTCCTTAAAGAGTCCCTGGTTCTTCTACTTACACACTTATATGCGAGATCGCTGAGCAAGTGGTCAGTTGTACATAAAAAAAATTGTAAATTTGTAACATATTTTGGATGTAGTAGTTTAATGCTTAACATATTTCTCATGTTGCTGAGCATCGGAAACAGAGGACAGAAATATATTTTTCGCACGACATCAGCAAGAAAAGTTAATTGAACTTGTGCATGCAGAATCGCCTCAATAATAGACCTTCACAACTTCCGCGGCGCGGAGCAGAGGACTGATACCTGATCATGATTTCATTGCATACATTATGACATTGTACAACGATTCTGCATAAAATTAATTTAAGTGAAAGAATGCATGAACAATACATGAGGAAATTATGAGACATTACTAAGCCTCGGGTCATCGTATACCACTTGCCTTAATGTGGCCGCTCTCGTTGCTTATTGTCATTAGTAAGTCACAACCGTATAGATCATCGCTGTACTGTTAAGAAGACCTTATATTAGACTGTAGGGTAAGAGAGATTTGCTCCAGATAGAATTTGGGTAGGAAACAATTATTTGTTTCGGTATTATTGTATTGTAACTCTTAAAAGGGCACGTGTCCTAAGAAATATATGTTAAAAGATATTTAGTAAGAATTTTTAGAACATTTTATTACAGTTAAAAAAAAAAATCCTGAAATCTTGCAGTTTTTACAGTGGTCTCATAACAGACGGATACTTTCTGTTTTATAGAAATCACTTCTCATTAGCTTTAAAAGGCAGAGCTACGGAAACCCCTCTATATACAGTAGATAACACAGGATCCACCATTCACAATAGGTGATGTCACAGCTCACCTCCTCCTCCTGTATAATGACTGATAACACCTCTATATACAGTAGATAACACAGGATCCACCATTCACAATAGGTGATGTCACAGATCACCTCCTCCTCCTCCTGTACAATGACTGATAACACCTCTATATACAGCAGATAACACAGGATCCACCATTCACAATAGGTGATGTCACAGCTCACCTCCTCCTCCTCCTGTACAATGAATTATAACACCTCTATACACAGTAAATAGCAAAGGGTCCATCAATCACTATAGGCGATGTCATAGCTCCCCTGCTCTCCCCTTCCTTCACAATTACCTTTGCACACGCTCATTAGATGCTTCAATACAAAAGATAGGGTGAGAATCTGACCATTGTTGCTAATGTACGTGTATTATTTCCTGAAACAACAGAAAGTTAAAGTCTAAAAATGCCCCAGTGGCCGGTGTGAAAATTGCAAGATTTCAATTTTTTTTATTTTTTAACAAAGATTGTGATATGGGAAAAAAAATATTCCCCAAACATAAAAAAAATAACAAATTTAATACAAAACCAGGGGCATCTTTGATCAAATTAATTTTTTTTGTAGTCAAACCTCTATCTTCTTACTTTTGCATAAGAGGTGGAAGTCGGCTGCATTTCTACATTTTGATCTAAGACTTTGGAAGCGATTTGTGTGGGAATGACGGAATTTAAAAATAAAGTAAAATTAAATAAAATTACAATGTAATAAAATCATAAAAAATAAGTTGTTGCTTGACCAGAAATTCTTATAAAATTGACCTTTCATTTTTCTTTTGAACCCGAAATAAATCGGAAATGACCATTTATGACAACAATCAAAAACTACTAGTGGTATTAAAATTCGCTGGAGAAAACCAGTGTTTGATGTATTCTTTCCACTCTAAAATATCAGCTGTAAATCTTAATAAAAGTGCGTAATTGCTTGGTGTGTGGTTGGTTTCCATTTATATGACCACATCGCCAACTTCCTCCTGTAATTGTTTCTGCAAGACTCGATAATTTACGCTTCACACTACGATACTGGGAAATAAATTAGGCCATACTGGGTTAATGAAGAGTACAGTGGGAGGGAAGAAAGAAAGAAAGAAAGAAAGGCCCAGATTCATGTAGGAGCCAAAAATGACACAAGACAAATGGAGATAGGAATTAAAATGTTATGTAATTAAAAAGATATATGCCTTTTTCTTTTTTTTTTTTTTTTAAGTAACAACAGAAAGTTTAAGTCTGTTTTTGCAGATATTTCTCGATGACTATTTGAAGCTGCAAATGACTTTAAACTCTGTAAAATTCCAAATGTAATTATCTTCCCTATTTAGCCCAGGGCCCTCTATATATCTTCATACTGCCGCCTTGCATACAAAGCAGTCGTTTCATTCAGAGGCAACTATGCAACACTGAGCATAATCAAGAGTTACCGCGGGTCCACAAAATCATGGGGTTAATGTCGCACTTTTTCACCAAGGCGCGATGATGGCAGCCAACCGGCCAACTTTGTCAAATTGGAACAAAACATAATCGACGGAACTCTATTGTTAAGATTCGTTTTAGCCATGAAATTGTTATAAAAGAAATCGCAGCACTGACGGCTTATCTCGCTTTATGGCAGCGTGGGACGATTCGCCCTCCTTCTCTGAAAAAAATAGCGATGGCAATTTTAATGGTTTGTGCGCTGGAAAGCAAGATACTCTCCGTGTAACTGTTCACAAAAAATCTGATTAATAAGGCGGATGGCTAAAAGTGTGTCTGGTATAGTGCTCAATCTTTATGCCTCTTTTTCCCCCCACTATTCTTCAAGCTTCATGCCCCTTCTTTACCCCCATTATTCTCCAATCTTCATTCTTCTTCTTTGCCCCCCCACTATTCTCCAATCTTCATGCCCCTTCTTTACCCCCATTATTCTCCAATCTTCATGTCCCATCATTGCCCCCCCACTATTCTCCAATCTTCATGCCCCTTCTTTGCACCCTATTCTCCAATCTTCATGACCTTTCTTTACCCCCCATTATTCTCCAATCTTCATGCCCCTTCTTTACCCCCCACTATTCACCAATCTTCATGCCCCTTCTTTGCCCCCCACTATTTTCCAATCTTCATGTCCCTTCTTTGCCCCCCACTATTCTCCAATCTTCTTGACCCTTCTTTGCCCCAACTATTTGCCAACCTTCATGCCCCTTTTTTGCCCCCACTATTCTCCAATCTTCCTGCCATTTATTTGCCCCCCACTATTCTCCAATCTTTGTGCTCCTTCTTTGCCCCCCACTATTCTCCAATCGTCAAGCCCCTTCTTTGCCCCCCATTTTCCAATCTTCATGTCCCTTCTTTGCCCCCCACTATTCTCCAATCTTCTTGACCCTTCTTTGCCCCAACTATTTGCCAACCTTCATGCCCCTTTTTTGCCCCCACTATTCTCCAATCTTCCTGCCATTTATTTGCCCCCCACTATTCTCCAATCTTTGTGCTCCTTCTTTGCCCCCCACTATTCTCCAATCGTCAAGCCCCTTCTTTGCCCCCCACTATTTTCCAATCTTCATGTCCCTTCTTTGCCCCCCACTATTCTCCAATCTTCTTGACCCTTCTTTGCCCCAACTATTTGCCAACCTTCATGCCCCTTTTTTGCCCCCACTATTCTCCAATCTTCCTGCCATTTATTTGCCCCCCACTATTCTCCAATCTTTGTGCTCCTTCTTTGCCCCCCACTATTCTCCAATCGTCAAGCCCCTTCTTTGTCCCCCACTAGTCTCCAATCTTCATGCCCCTCCTTTGCCCCCCCATTATGCTCCAATTTCGCTTGGGTTGAAGAACTGTGTAGTCTAAGAACAAATACTATTAAGGGTGTAACTATAAGGGTGGCTCCCAAAAGGACCCTGCGCCCCACAGTAGGAGACCAGAACTGTAAATTATTTGTGATAGTTGAAGGAGAAACATTTTAGATGTTTTACTGCATCCCAAAAACATGGTCACTCCTATATAAAGTAATAGAGCAAGCTGCGCATGCACGGCCATCTTTCCTGAGACACAAGAGTGCGATGGAGCTCTATTCTCGAAAAAGACATGGGTTCCACATCTATCATACATTAATGGCATCCTCTATATATACCATAAACATTAAAGAGAGGAATAACCCTTTAAGGTGGCCATGAATTTTTTTTTTTTTTTACCCCCGAGTCATCCATAAATATACACACTCGGGCTAAGCCTACAAGTTTATGTCATCCAGGAAAGGCAAATGTTTCCAGACTCTCTAAAATCCCATAGAAATAAAGGATCAGAGATATTGAAATTCAGTAGGACCCATTCATCTTTGCCTCACGACAACGGTTGTTGGGTGGTTGTAAAAGCACTATACACTTCAGATTGTTACTGTTCCTCCCAAAATCAGGAGGTTTAGTCAAGCTTTATCTGTTGGGCATGATACCCTTTATCGATGCAAATTTTCTTTTCAGAGAAGAAGAGGACTTGAACTCTAGTGCCACCTATTGGAAGTAGCAATTCTAAAAGTCAATATCGACCCTTTAACGAGCCTTGCCACATGACTTAGGATAAAAGCCAAATCAGACTCTCAATTTGCAGACACGTGTTTTGGGGAGTTGCCCCTCCTCAGTGCAAAGCATGGGATCTTATTTGGAAGTATGATAGGCCTCTGACTGGGCTCTAAGGGGTAATGTTTCTCCTTGCGGAGAGTGACATGCCTGAAATGCCAGTGTAAAGAGAATTATAGGCCATGCAATACTATACTGACACTTAGGATTGCTAATTCTAATAGGTGGCACTAGAGTTCTAGTCCTCTTCCTCTCTAAAGAGACAATTTGCATATTTAATTTCCCAAAGGAGCATTGCATGGCCTATAAGTCTCCTTTCACTGGCATGTCAGGCATGTCACTCTACGCAAGGAGAAACGTTACCCCTTACACCACAGTCAGATCAGAGCTCTTGCTTTGCAATGAGGAGTGTCAACACATGAAACCTGTGTCTGCAACTTGAGATTCTGGTTTGGCTTTTATCCAAAGTCATGTGGCAAGGCTCGTTAAAGGGTCGATATTGACTTTTAGGATAGCTACTTCCGAAAGGTGGCACTAGAGTTCAGCCTTCTTCCTCTATGCAGAGACAGTTTGCATATTTAATTTCCCAGAGGAATATTGAATGGCCTAAAAGTCTCCTTACATTGGCATGTCACTCTCCTAAAGGAGAAATGTTACCCCTTAGACTCCTTTATCAAGAACTACTATATGCAATATGGAGTGCTAATAACGATTACTGTTGGGTGCAATGAATTAGTAGGTTACAAGTAATAAACACATGGACCTTTAGAAAAAAAACAACCTCGGGATCTACAGGAGTCAAATGTAAGCCGTCTAGAGATCCAGAGACTAAACATCAATGGAATAAAACATGGTCTTCAATTACTTGGAGAATACATTCATTTAAGAACTAGTTATATTTTGTTAAATTATTCCTTTAAGATGCAAATGTAAGACAAATCTAATTTTCTTTAAGCGACGATGAGTCAAATATTCATGACAATTGGAAAGCAGCACAATAAAAAAATGCAAAAAAAAAAATGAAAAAGAAAAACATAAAAAGTCTCCGTCCCAGTAAATTTAAATTAGAAAACAAGGAGGAAGCAAAACGATGGCGGCGTTTTACCTGTAACTCTAATTGCTGTACAACTTGCATCTGAACTCGACATTGAGCCGTGCTCCTGTCATCCAATGCATGCTCACTGTTGAGATGTCTGTAATAATAGAAGAGAAGATAATGAGGCGCAGATATCCAACATTCCCCCCAAGTTCAACAATGATTTAGGGATCTTTCTAAATGATGCCGTCTGCTCATCACATGGCATGTAAAAATAAATTACAACTCAAAAAAATCAGCAATGAAAACTGAGCGCTAGGTGAGTCTAGTAAGATTGCGAAGGGGGGGGTGGAAACAGGTTTTCGAGAGTTTAGATTGATGTGTTCCGGGAATAAGTTGTCATCAACAAGCCCTACATCCAGTCAATGACATCGACAATGTGTAAAGCAAAAGAGGTGCCAATAAAAAAAAAAAAATTAAATTACTAAATAAAATCTTCAAGAAAATGATCAATTATGTTCAAACTAATTTCATGTCAACCTCCATCTTCTGCCGTAAAGAAGGTCACATTTTTTTTTTTTTTTATATCAAACCACCAACTTTTGATGCAATGGGGTCACATAAGAATAGAAATAAAGATCTTTCTTTTCCTCCAAAAAACAGAGATGCTTGTCCACAAGATGGGTATTGTATTGCTGTCCGAATGAGTTGATGGGACGGAGTTGCAAGACCGAGGTCTCAAAGTAGTGACAATGTTTCCAAAAACAGTTGACCTTTCTCTCTAGTGCCAGACAACCCCTTTACGGTGGAAGACAAAGGTTGATAAAACAAACCAATTGACGGAGTTGGCCACTACTTTTTTTTATTGATGTCCTATCCTTAGGTACCCCGCCAATCAGCTGTTATCAGCGCCAGCTGGAAGATGCTGAATAGGGGGGTTGATCTGTAGTACCCGGATGAAGCCACTATAGAAATGACAGAGCCGACGTATTCCCCCCACGATGAGGGTCACTACTAGGATAGGCTAACATCTTTAAATCTCCTTGAGCCCTAAAGCCCCCCATACACATCATATGGCTATTGGCCAAACGATGTTTTGGCTAATTATTCGGCAGGCAGCTATTTCAGCCATTTTTCCCATATATTGAAATAGTCACTCAGCAAAGTTCTCCTGTGTTCTCTGAGAGTGCTACTGCCAGGGGAAACAAAAGGATCTCCAGTCCCAAATCGTACATGCCGGGAGCTTTACTACCCGACAATCAATTGTCCGGGTTCCCCATACACATTAGACTGTCAACTGAACCGGTAGTTATAGACGGGTTTGGCCAACATTGGTCTAATGTGTTTGGAGGGCTTAAGCCCAGTGAGATGTTGGTATTACAACAAGATAGTCGACCATTGACGGCATGCTATTGGGAAGTAGACCTTTTTAAGTGGTTCGTTAGTCTATGAATTTTGAGGAGATCCAATAA